>NC_044366.1:22643547-22936047 GCF_007364275.1 Archocentrus centrarchus | reverse complement strand
CTAAATGACGCTGGTAATTGCATCAAAACCTCAGTAAGCTCCGAGTTGTGCAGAAAACATGATTTTCTAATATTTAGAAGTGATATTCAGGTGTTTCCTTGTTTTCCTTTCAGACACTCATGATGCAGTTTTACGGTTCAATGCGGCGCCTACAGAAGGCTATGAGAGAGATGTAGGAAACAAAACCACGATCCGCATCATCAACTCTCAGGTAAGTGACGGTGAGGCTTTGGGTGTAAATAATAATGAATAATCAATAGAAATGCATCCTACTGAAGTGGATGTAAAAAATCGGGACAGACCCTTGATAAAAATCTAAAGAACTGTATTTTGTGATTCAGTCATTTTTCTTTTCAACTCAGTGTTTAGTTTTTAAGTTATCAAAAACACTAGGAACACCTGTTCAACTGCTTGTTAATGAAATTGTCTAATCAGCGAATCACATGCATTTAGGCATGAAGAAATGGTCAAAATGAGCATCAGAATAGGGAAGAAAGATGATTTAAGTAATTTTGAATGTGGCATGGTTGAGAAACTGCTGATCTGCTGGGATTCTTCCACACAACACATTTACTGGACAGGTGTTATACTGGTATCAGTGTCCTGGTTTAATTTACAAGCAGTTAAAGACGTTCTGTCTGTGTGTTTTTATTTGTATTTTGGCAAAATAGTAACCATGCACCCTTATGATTGATGTTTAGAATTTCAAAATAAAATTCACATTTCATGTGTCCTTTTGCAGATTTTGGCAAATCCGAAGCATCAGTTTAACACAAGCTCCATCTACAAGAATGTAACTCTGGTGGCCTGGGACCCCGCACCTTACACTGTCAACTTACACAAGGTATTTGTGGAACAGTTAGCAGTTTTAATAGAAGATGTGGTTCCTGTCACACTGAGGTGACGATGCACTGAGAGAAAATGAATTTAAATCATGTATTTAGCCAAGGGAGTGCAGAGGAATGTTCTAGTTGGTTGTCGTAGGAAAGTAAAAGCAGTGGTTATTGTAGACATGCACGCACTCGTATCCAAAACAAGCTTTTATTCAGAGTCCTCCTTCCATCCTTTTCCCCTTATCTCCTCCTCTTTTACATGCTTGCTGGTAATTGTAATTCAGTGAATGACCGGAGTGTGTGCAGTTAAAATATATTTGCATTCTGTGGGCAGCCTCCTCTTCCAGTGATTTAATTTATCTGGTGAATTATTGACATATCGATTGTTTTGTTTGTTTTGTTGTTCTTAGTTAATTTTCTGAAGGAGTACCTCTGAATGAACAATAGCACTAACCTTTAGCCCTTTCACTCAGCGCAGCGCTGCTAGATTTGCCCTTACAGATTACATCCGATTTGGCGAAATGGCTTGTTTAAATAAAGGTTGCAGAAAACAGCTCATCTGTTAGTTGATTACGTCGTTATGTAGCCGCAGCATTTGTCATTCTGCTCACCATGAGAATCAACAGAACTGAATCAGTAGACGCAGCAAGGTAAAGAACAGGGTTCTTGTATGTACACTGATGGGATTTTAATAAAGAACATGATGCTCCACCGACACCCGACCTTTGTCTCTGCGCCCGTGTTTTCAAGTTTGTTCTCATCTGATGTCTGTAGTTAACCTTTGGAAATACTAACTGGAAGGTTTTGTTGCTGGTGTGTAAGTTTCATGTAGCTTTTCACCCCTAAATGTAGCGTTCCTGCTCATGTTCAGTTTACTTTGAATTATCTCATGCTGCTCATCTCATGAAATTTGATTCAATGTGTTATGATTCTTAACTTTAAATATATGTTGTACAGCCTCTAAAATCTGCTCTCTGTTTTAATATCAATGAAACACATCATCGTATAATCACCGGCCACTTTGTTAGGTACACCTGTTTAAGCAGCTGTTTAACTCAAATATCTAATCAGCCAGTCGCTTGTACAGTGTTGATGTTTTATTTACCATGTCAAAACAATTATTCATCAGTTTGCTAAAAGGTGCAAAATGCAAAAAGAGGTGCAACGAGTTATAGTCCGTTACATAATCTGTTGTATTGTTTCTTAAAATATACATTGCCAGTAGTTGGTGCTTAATTTAAAAGCCTACAAAAACATTCACAATCAATTACAGTTATTATAAATTAGTGGAACATCTTTTATTTCATCTGCAAAGTGAGAATAGTGATTTCAGGCACTCCTTTATTTCTACTGTCAAACTAGAGATGGTACAGTTGATGATAATGGACATGTGCGCTTTCCTTGAATCCATTATGAGTGACTTGGAACACTGATTACATCTGTTTTTTTATGATTTGATCTGTTGAACTGTGTGTGTGTGTGCATGCATACGTGCATGTGTGTAATGTATCCCTACAGTATATTCTCTGTCTTCAATCACAGACATCATTGTTCTGAACACAGCAGTGCTGCACAGAGCATCTAATGATTTTTGTCAGACAATTTTCCGGGATGTTTTGACAGCCTTAAACATCAGTCAGACCTTCTGATTGACTCCAGAGACCTTTAATTTCCTGACAAGAAATAGTCTCTTACATAGAGTCTGAAGTATAACCGTCCTGTAACTACAAGACAGCAGCTCCTGGTATAGGTCACAGTGTGTATCCTGGTACGGGATGCTGTATCCTATACCAGGATACACACTGTGCACGCACACACTAACTGGCCGAGCATTTAGCTACATCAAGTTGTTCTGTTGCTATGGTGTGGATTAGAGAAAATCCAAAATGAATTCAAACTTCAAGTTCTTGTTTTTTGAAGTCATTAAAGATGTATGCTGTATAATCGTTCCACTCTGGAAAAAGAAAGAAAACATTAAAAGGCCAGAACTACCATGACATTCATGCTCATGATGAGTGGATGGAAACTTCTGGCCACAGTTGTTTATCCCTGGGTCAACAACAAAACATTGACATGAATAAAATATTATCATCCAAACCGTGAAAGCATAAGTAAAATTCAAATGCATTCCAGAGCCGCAGTTACTTCACGGCCAATCAACATGACACAAAATAGCAGTGAGAAACGTTTTATCTTTAAAGGCATTTTATGCTTTTAGAAGATTCACAGTATGAAGATACATCTGATTGAACTTTAGTCATGCAAATGAATGATTCAGTGATGCAGATGAATGCTCTGTCTGTGAGGTAGATACTGAGTGCCAGTTCATCAGAAATATGAAAGATGTTTGTAAAGAGTGAAAACATCTTTTCCTTCTCATCTTATGCTAAAACTGTTGCTGTTTGAATCTTCTTTGTTTTGAGTTATAGAAATTAATCCTCTTGAAAAGGAGATACCACAAATGATTTGAATTTTTAAAAAAAATTGAAGTTGCCTTATCATACTCATGGTCTGAGATTCAGCCTGTCTGCTGTGTCATCTCTTCTCAGTGGTATGCTAGTCCGGACTACAACCTGTTTGGCCCATACATGGAGCACCGCAAGCTCCATCCTGACCAGCCCTTTTACATCCTTCACCCCAGCTATGTGTGGCAACTCTGGGATGTGATTCAGGGCAACACACGGGAGAACATCCAGCCCAATCCCCCATCATCTGGCTTCATAGGTGAGTATACACTCACATGTCTTGCATTCATGCAGTGTGTGTCTGTTCCACTGCACTTGCCTCTGTATTCTTATCTTTGCAATTCCTTGTCTACTCCTAGAGCAGTTATGTATGCAAACACACACACACACACACACAGAAGCAAAGATACGATTTTTTATTTATTTTTTTATCTTCAGTATGCACAGTGACATTATCAGCATGTGGCAGGGCTATGCAAAGCACTTCAAAGCAGTACATTCACACAGGCAGTGGCAGGAATGTAGATATGCACTTCATGCTGTTGTCTTACACTATATAGTACTGTGCAAAAGTCTTGATTCTTTAGATCACTAGGAAATTGATGCATATAAGGCAATAACAGTTCTTTGAGTTTGTACAATTCTAACGAGGTTGAAAGTCAATATTTGGTGTGACCACTTTTATTCTTCAACACAGCCTGAACTCTCTGAGGCAGCTTTCTTGCAGTTTCTATAATTAGTCTTCAGAATAGTTCTCCAGGCTTCTTGAAGGACATTCAAAGCTCTTCTTTGGATGTTTCTGCCTTTTGTTCTCTGTCAAAATGCTCCCACACTGCTTCAATAATGTTAAGGTCTGGGCTCTGGGGATGCCAGTCCATGACTGATAGCGTTGTGTGCTTTTCTACCTCAGTATGCTTTTACTGCATTAGCAGTGTGTTTGGGATCATTGTCGTGCTGAAAAATGAAGGTGTTGCCAATCAGATGCTTACCACATGCTACTGCATGATGGATCAAAGTTTGATGGCACTTTTTTATGTTCATAATTTTAACAATTTTGACAAGATCTCCAACACCACTGGCTGAAATGCAGCTCCAAACATGACTGAGTCTCCACTGTTTTACAGATGGATATAGACACTCACTGTTGCACCTCTGTCCTCGCCTCCTCTGTACATACTGATGATGATTTGAAAAAAAAAAATTTCAATTTGGAGTCTTCACTCCATCAGACCTGTTGCCATGGATTTTCAGTCCAGTTTTTGTGTGATATGGCAAACCTCACTCTTTTCTCCCTGTTTCCCTTCCTTAAGAATGGCTTCTTGGCAGCCACCCTTCCACTGAGACCATTTCTGATGAGGCTTCAGTGAACAGTAGATGTGTCATTTTTTCCCCATTTCTTAAGGACATGACTTCCAGCTACTTTTCATCTGCTGTAGATAGCTGGCACTTCTTATTTTGTCTTCTACTTGTCCAGTTTCCTCAAAATTTTTTAGGATGCACAGCAAAGCCTGCTGAGAGATGCCAAGTTTTCAGCTAATAGCTCTTTGGGAATCACCTGATTCTTTGGGAATTGCCTTGTTGGTCCAAAAGGAATTCAGGGATTTGACCTTAAAAAAAAAAAAGAACACCCCTCTCTTGCTGTTACGGGATGTGCCTCCATTATTTGAGTACTTTTGGTTTTTAGAAATGGGCATTTTGTCAAAAATAATTAACAAAATTGCTTTTCATATCATTCTCAATATCACACCACCTCCAGCCTACTTTTACAATGCAGCAATTGCAAAGTTTGTTTTTAGTAGCAGGTATATTTATTAAAACAATTAATTCCAACAATAAAATCCAATTAAACTGGTGACAATTAAACCACAACAGACTGCTTATGAAATTAAGTTCACTGTTACAGACAAGCACGACTTGACTAAACTAACAACACAGTATTTATCTTGTCTTAATTGAACACACTGAGTAGTCAGTTGCATTAAAGGCTAGAAAATGTAGCTCTTAAAGCAGCAGCAACCTCAGTCACACATTTTCTGAAGGGGCTTAATGACACTTGCACAACACCAAGGAGATATTTTAGGACCGTTCCTGCAACAAAACTGTTTCACTTCATCAATATTTCTGCAATGTCTTGATTGAACACCCCCACTACCCCCACCCAGGTCACGCAACAGCATCTCAGTGAAAAAAAGTCAGTGGGTTGAGGTCAGCACTCTGACCTCACATATAACTTTCTTGATCTTGAGCAGATCCTGATCAGTCATGGTTCAAGATCCACAAATACAATAAAATACTGACCTCTGCTTTGTGTCTTGTTGGTGTCATTTAAATGTTTCAGTTTCACTGAATTTGTGCATTCTGTTTCCCAGATGTGCCTTTTAGTTCTGCCAGTCATCAAATTAGCATCATTTTTATTTGGCCTGTCATACTGAATACCGGTAATCATTGTGAAAAAATCTTTTTTTTCTTTTCCCCATGTTATTCTGGACAAAACCTGTATTCAGCTTTATAACTGAATACAGGCTTAAGTCATTGTCTCTCACTCCATTGTATCAATTTAATCTACACAAATACATGCAAAGAATCAAATTTGGTAAGACACACTAAATCATATCCAAAGAAGGCACAGCACAAACACAAAAGCCGACACAATTCAAATGAATGCCTTCATGCAGAACAAAATGTAAGCATACGCAACGATAAAAGCTGCATTAAGGACAAGCTTATAGGGAGTCAAGTTTTAGCTTTCGTCAATATTTACAGCCAAAGCAGCAGGAGAAGAGGAGGGAAAGCAGAGTTAACCAATGATTACATCAGTCCGCTTTCTGATCAAATCACAAATCTGTGATTGGCGGCAGTGACCTTGCCATTTACAGTGGCACAGCGGCTGACTACAAAGCAGCAAAGAACAGGCGCTGGGTTTTTATTTTTGGATAAAATGTGAAAGGAACAAAGAACATCCTGCCTTCTTGAAATACAGGATGAAAATAAGAATGTGTAATATACTAAAATCTGTCAGTGGTCATTTTCTGAAGCAACAAAAGCACATCAATTTGGAAACAGACTAAAACCTTGAATCCACTATCGTGAATATGTGCCCCTTTCTTTTTAAATATGTTTTGAAAAGACACAAAAACTTGGGGATAATTTTCCCTGAAAGTTCTCTCCTGTTTTGCATGTATTTAACAGGAAAAAAAAAAGGTGCCTGATGGTAAAACTGAATGCTGATTTCAGAGAAATCATCAAACATCATCTACAGCTATATCTACAGTTAAATACCACATTGGTGTATGTGTGTGTGTTCACATAAATTACATGCATTTCTGTAGTCATTTAGCACTTTTGTGTCATGTACAGTAAAACCAAATCTCAAAGTTCAAAAATCATGGACACGAGATTCCTTTGTCTACAAATACAAGTTTACACACAAGACAAAAAAAGCAAATTTACTTTCTGACAGCCTCGTGCTGCTGTCCACCTTCCACTGTAGTTCACATTCTGGCTGTAGCTTGTCCAGCTGAGTTATGCATGCGTCATTGTCATGGTGATTCTTGTCTGACACTCAGGGGCTGACCTCTGGAGGGTTTGTGTTCTTGGTGTCTGCGGTGCTGTAACACTGGTCGAGAGCTTCAGTGGAGATCTGGGCGGTGCAGGCCACAGTGTTGCTGTAGACTCTACGGTTAAGATGGATTACCGTAGTCTTGGAGGGCACTGAGGTGTTGCCCTTCTCTGGTGAACAGTGATCGCAGTGAAACAGAATCAGGAAACACCTGTAAAACTGAGAAGGGAGAGGCAGATAGTGGAAACACTGCACACCCACTCCCAACAAAAGATTTTTTTTTTTTTTCATGCATAAACTGTTGCCGTATCTCGCATGTGGTAAATAATAGGAGAGAGTCAGCTTCAGATTCAAGGGTGCTACTTGGACAAGTAGGCAGGAGAGTGTACACATGATTTCACTTGCTTGCTATAAATTCACTGGACCATTACCTGCACTATTCTCACAGAGTGCAGTCGAACATCACAGACTTTGTTCTATTTTGTGCTTTAGGGAGGTGGCACGTTAAAGACCATTCGGTGTTTGCACCGAGTGTATTTGACATTTACATTCTCATGTGTGCACCTGTTGGTTTTAATGTCCTAAAAAGTGCCGGCGTGCATATGTGAACTAAAATAGCCTGATGGTGTCTGCAGACCAAACACAGTAGCTGGAGTGTTTTTGTTTATGGCCGACAGCAGAAGCAAAACTGCAGCTAGAAGAAGGCACTTTTGGCTGCTCTCTTACTTATCAAAGGATCTCCACAGCGGATAGATCTGCATATTTTGATTTGGTACAGATTTTATGCCGGATGCACTTCCTGACAACAGTCCTCTTATTTATCTGGGCTGTAGGAGTATACAAGCTTGTGACCCCCATGAGGCTGGGTCTGTTTCCTCTCAAAATCAAGCTGGGGATCTTTTTTTTATCAACCACTACACTGCAGAGCCACTAGAAGGAGAACTACACTTAAAGTCTAAAGTCTTTGCCATTTTTTTTTCTGTTTATAGTCTGTGAATCTAGGTATATCAGCTGATAAGGTTTTGCAGTACAGCATCAAGCAAATTTGTCACCAAATTGGAAATATTTTCAACTGCACAAATTTGTGTCTTTACATAGATTGTATGTGTAATTGTACCACTTGAAAACTTCAGTTCTTGTTTGATCAGAGAACACCATAAGGTGTTCACCCTCGTCCCGTCCCCCCAATATGGAGCGGACATAAATCATTCATTTCGTGTTCTCACATTGAACACGTAGAGATGCCTGAGTAGAGAAAAGGAACCCCAGTGACCTGTTGTCGTGGCAGAGCAGGCCGCCTCGAGCGCTTGCTGGTTTGCTTCACTTTTGAGGTCATTTAGCACAGAAGTTGGAAACACTGTGTGGAAACGCATCATGCCTCAGAACTACAACTCAGTAATCAGTAACTCAAGTTTTCCAGCACTACCTGAATATCAGTGGGATTCAACAGAGGGAGAGTGTAGTATTCTGCACACATGGAATTAATGAGTGAAAAACAGCCATACCACCAAAGATAAGTGGAATAATAACGCTCTCTGACTATAGCACTCCTTGCTATGTGTTTCACAGTATTTCACAGTGTAAGAAAAATATTGTGCAGAGCTTACTGAAGCAGGCAAAATTGGAATCTTCATATATTATTCACCGAGTTAAACTTTTTCCGTCTACCCTTTTTTCAGCACAGCCGAACTTCACATGCTCCTTGCCTAGAATGTCTGCTTGTCCTTTGCACATTTTCGGATCTAATAGAAATTTGTCAAGTTTGTGCTAAATTCCTTTTCCGGAGACGTATCGGATGCCCGCGAGGCTCGTACACCTTTGATAATCAGGTTTTCCCCACCAGGCCATGTATTTATTATCGGCCCACGCTGATAGTGACCTTTATGAGGACTGAAAGTATTTACCTTATCTCCCAGATTTAAGAGTTTCTGTTTTGTGAATGTCACAGCCGGTGTGTAACGTCTCTACTCTGATCCCTGGAGCAGAAGAAATAAAATGGATGTCATTAACGTCTGTGTGGCCAAAAGATTAGATTTTGGCAATACTGGGCTGCTCCCAGGTGTGAATATGTGCAGCTGTGTATTTGAACAGTGTTCCTGGGGGTACTTCTCTTGCATTAAAAAAAAAAAAAGTACAAGCAGAAGCTTTGAGCATTATGGTCTTTTCTTCTTTTTTATAACCACAATAATCATATCTCATTTTTTTTATATTGTATTAATTTTCTAATGTTAAACAGTTCAGTGGTTGCTGCCTACCAAAATTAGTTAGCACGTGGGTCTATAAACAAGTCTTGTCTGAACATATTTTAAAATCTTCCTCCCGTATGCTGACATTGCAGGTATCCTCCTGATGATGGCGATGTGCGAGCAGGTGCACGTGTACGAGTACATTCCCTCTATGAGGCAGACAGACCTGTGCCACTACCATGAGCGCTACTACGATGCTGCCTGCACACTGGGTGCCTACCATCCCCTCCTCTACGAGAAAAGCCTGATCCAACGGATCAACACAGGTCCCGAGAGTGACCTCAGGAGGAAAGGGCGCGTCACTCTTCCAGGCTTTAGCACCGTGAACTGTGACATCTGATATATGAAGCCTCTGGCCCTCTGAGTCCAAACACACACACACACACACACACACACACACACACACGCTCACACTCTGGCCTTTTCAGGCTGACCAGGGGAGAGGTGCAATAATGCCACTGCAGACAAGGAGGCTGAAGCTTACAAGTTTCAAATAAGACCCATGAAGAGCATAAGCCATAGCCCTCCAGGGACGGATAAACATGGAGGCTTCTGAAAGACCTTGTCTTTATCACTATGGTTTACTTGACCAGAGGCTGGAAATTAGAGTCTCCAAGGTGGAGCTTAAAAAATAATAAAAATAATAATAATACATTTCTCTCTGCTTTAGCTGAGCCACGTTAGCTGTGGAGCCGACTAGGGTAGCAACGGATGATGTTTTAGACAAGTGAATTTTTAATAACTGGCTGTGTTTCGGTAGTGTAAAATCTGTGTTTCTCAGTAATATGGATGGTTCTCCACTTTAAGGGACTGTCACTCTTTATAACGGCAAATTGTATATATTGTTTTTTTAATACTGTTCCAAAGGGTTGTGAATAAGCAAATCATCCATGTTGAATGTCACAGGTACACACACAGACACACACACATTAAGTAAAAGTACGTGGAGAAGAATGCCAACTAAAAGAACGATAAGGTGGTCGAAGCAGCCACATTACTGTACATATTCCTGCAGAATCAGAAATTTTGTGTTATAATGAGGGGTTGATTTCATACTACTGAGCTTAATACTGAATTACTGTTCTGTACACTCTGACTGACAACCACCAGTTTTTTGTTTGTATCTAAGGTATTTTTTTGTTTTGTTTTGTTATTTTGGTGTGTGTAATTTAATCAGAGTAAACGGGGCCAAAACGGATCTTCAGAACAAACAGGTGCTCAGAACAGCCGTGACCCTGTGCCTAGCGGTCAGCTGAACACTTTCCTCGGGTTGCCTTGTGACTGTTCAGACACATGCAGTACGTACTCTAGCAGAACTGCAGTACCAATCAGTTTGATGTGTGGAGCAGTAGACATTTCTGAAGTGATGAACATCAGGGGATTCTCCGCTCTGCCTCAGCAATCACCAGCCCCTGTTTGCGATGGTCAGATCACTCTATTGAATGTAATTTTATCACTGCGTGTTGTGGCCAAACCCTTGCTGGAGCTCACCTCTGCGGGGTTATTTCTTTATTGCGTAACAGTATGAAGTGCATTCCCTGCAACTATAAATGTCTCATATTTCCTGAATCCTCTAATATTAGTCTGTACCTATCTGCAGCTCAGAGTGGAGACAATTATGAAAGAGGAAATTGGACCTGTACTAATCACAGATTTACTTTGTCTCCAGGTAGGGTGGATTTTATGTTTACAGAGAGCCAGTGCCATTTCTTCAGCTAGCTTTGAGGTATTTTGTCTGTGGGAACAAGGGCATTTTTTTTTTGTGTGCGTGTGTGTGTTTTAGTTTTTAACAGGTAGTGCTTGTGAAAACCTGAAAACGTAACAGAAATGTTGTTTTAAATAGTTTGTCACTCTTTTCAGTAGAAGCACTAGAATATAGTATCATGTAGATAATACTGGAACATAACAGGAGCAGGATATTATCTGGAATTTGTCAGTATTCACCAAAGCACGCTTTTTTTTTTTTTTTTTTAACTGCCCAAAGTCCCTTTTTTAACTCAGACAGGATCTGAGCAAAAGAAATAATTATGAATCTTTATTTTAAAAATGTTTAGTTCCATTTATTAATACTAGTATTTCATACTGCAGTACCCGGGACAGGTCACCAGCCTGTCGCGGGGCCATCACAGAGAGACAGACAACCATTCACACTCACATTCACAACTATGGCCAATTTAGAATCACCAGTTAACCTAACCACACTAACTGCATGTCTTTGGACTGTGGGAGGAAACCTACTGGATTTAATAACTAGATGGCTAATTCAGTAAATTACATACATGGCAAAAATACGTCATCACATAAAGTGAATTTCTATAGATCAAGTATTTGCTCCTTTTCCTGTAAATGAGAGATTGGACACCTGGCTCGGTAGAAGTTTATAGAAATATTTTGTAGTTGTTTGGGTCGTTATGCAAAAATGTAATTATTACTGTTAATTTATTTACTTCTCTTGAAAGTAAATACTAACACTGCTTTTGGGTTGCTGTCCAATTTCCCTCTTATTAGCAATGTAACATAATACCTTATACCGACGCACCTAATAACTACATATCATCACAATCTGGAGGACATAGACAAGATCTTTCTCTTAGTGCCCCAAAGCTGACAGCAGCGTTAGTGAAGCCCAGAGAGCACAGAAAAATGACAGTGATTGTTTCTGTAGAAACTGGCAAGCGCGTTCATCTCCCTGCTTGAAATCGAGCCTTAGCCGCTCGGTACGGGGCCATCGTATACTCAGCATCACGCCGAGGCCAGAAGCATTTCACCGGTATCTTTGTGTTAGCATGTTGCCTTTGCAGATGCTTGGAGAGTGGATAGCGGTCTCTAGCCTGGGCACAGTTTGCACTTTACCATCACATTCGTGTCCTTTTGTGCAATAATTTGGGAAAACTGTGTACATTTCTACTACTCTGCCACTTATGTTCCCTCACACATGAAAAGGCACATCTGATGTGGGTTTATTTTTTCTATTTG
Source organism: Archocentrus centrarchus (assembly GCF_007364275.1). Lineage (NCBI taxonomy): Eukaryota > Metazoa > Chordata > Actinopteri > Cichliformes > Cichlidae > Archocentrus > Archocentrus centrarchus. Next base: position 22,923,968 of record NC_044366.1, on the reverse strand, counting down.
CCTAATGTGATTAACAAGAGAATTGTTTCATCTGCAATGTTATAACTGAATTTAGCAGCAGTAATGTCTCACATTGCAGCAATAGAAACTAATGTTATGTGATTACAGTAATGCATTACTTTGTACTCTATGGTACATTCAACCCTGACTGTAACAGAGGTTTTTTTTTTAAAAAAAATAGAGGAGGTGGTTTTTAGATGCTCAATAAAGGAATTGGGATTCATTTTAAATGCAGGTTTTTTTAACTCTTCTGTACATCTTACATTTCTCTACTGCGATAAATGATAAAACGTGCTTGTGATTGTAGCACACTGAAGGCGTGAACGCCCTGAACGTATTGTACATGTGCATTTCTCTTAACCAATTACTTTCCGATGCACAGAGCATGCAAATCAGGATCGGGGCAAGGTCTTAAACTGTCTGTGTGCTGTACTGTGCTGCAAATAGGCACCATTGTCTTTAATGTTGTGAAAGGAATTTGTGCTACAAGATTTTCTTTTGTTGAAGTGATGTTTTGCAGATTTTATTGCATGCTTGTGGATCACATCCGTCTGCAATGTGGCTCGCAGCTGCTCCGTGGAAGCGCTCAATCAGGTGCAATTCCTTCTGGCTACTTCATTTTTGCATCTTAATAGTGTGCCAAATTCCATCTTTTAATTGCGTTTCAGATGGGTGGGTTATTCATGGGATGAGGACTCAGTAACTGTAGGACTTCTTAGGTGCTCCTCTCTGCAAAGGTCAAGCTTAAGTGAATTTTCTGTTCTTTTTAAGGCCGGACATCGTAGTCAGACTTGACATTAATGTTTTTTGGTAGTGAAGTTGTGAGTTAAGAACATGTTTGAAGACATGCCTGTAACATTTTCCACTTTGAGCCTCCTTATGTCTGCTCTTTACTCTCGAGGCCTATTTTTCATGTCAATTTTTTAATGAATATTGTGGGGATTTCTGCACCACACTGCCTCTGAAGGATTGTTCAAAGTTAATTCTTTTTTATAGCTACCTTTCTGCAGAATCCTTGAAATGGGGAAGAGAAAAAGAAGCATCCATAACTGAGAATAATAAGAGTGATGATCCTGTTTCACTTTTAAGAGCCTTAGGGTGTTCTCCTTGATTTTTGTCAGTGAATTCTCTTATTACACTTGAATTGATATTTAAATTGAGCAGTTGTATGATTTCAGCTGTTGTTCGTCTTTTTCTACTGTGTAAATAAAGCTGTTGTACATGTAAAGTGTCTCGATTTTCAAAAATAACTTTGAATTTAGACATGCGCATACAAACAATGGTGACTTACCTGTTTATTCATGAGTATATAGATGAGAGGGTTGATGACAGTGCTGCTCTTAGCTAATAATGAGGGGACCACACTGGCCACGGGGCTAATGATGTTGGGTGGGCCAAATGTTGCCATCATTGCCACGACACCATAAGGCATCCAGCACAGCAAGTAGCAGGCTGCAGTGGTCAGAACCATAAACAGAATGTGGTACTCTCTCCTCCGGGCTGCAGTCTTTCGGATCTTGCCCACCTGTGAATATCAGGGAGAGAAAGGGAGGGAAAAAAATATACCTTATATCCTTGGAAATTTTAAATTTTGATTTCATGAAGTGCATCTTGTGTTCAGAAAACTTTAAAATCAAATGTCATATGTGCTGGAAGTAAAAGTCTTGCTACTTTTCACTGCTAATGGGATGCACGTGGTATGCAGCAGCTATCAAGCTATCACATCATTTGGTATTTCATGGAGTTCTTCCTTAATCATTTTGTGCATGCACAATTAAACACCATAGCCCACCAGCCCTCACCTCGCTCAAGATCCTTTTATGCCATAAATAATAACTGCATACATGTATAGATGGCAGAAGGGCACATGCAAACACGCATTGCAATTCAGACCGATACTCCTAGGAGGAGTGAAAATGGAACAGTGATGATAAATGTGACCTTGACCTTGAGCACAATTTCCATGAAGACCCATTAGATAATTATTGTGTAAAGTTTGATTAAATTCTGTAATAATCTCTCATATTCTGTAATAATACTGTAGAAGGACTAGCGGTTTGTGGATGGACAGTCAGTGGATACCTCCCCATGGGATGAGCTCATGGGTCCTTCGGCCAGATGGTTTAAAAAGGTTATTACCTACAAAAATGACAAACCTCTGAAGAACATGTCACACAGACCCAACACCCACCAGTACTCACAGTAGAGGAATTTCCACCTGACTGCAGATTTTTTTTGTGTGTGTGTGTGTGTGTGTGTGTGTGTGTGTGTGTGTGTGTGTGTGTGTGTGTGTGTGTGTGTGTGTGTATTAAAAATAATTAATGGGACTTCATTTTGGAATGTGCACTATTTGAGCAATTAATGAGGTACAACCAAAATGCTATTAAAAGCAGATCTGGCGTAATGATCGTCTGGAAGATTGAGCCAAAATATGGAAAATAATCCGTTAAGAGACGAAACTCTTATTGTACTTTAGGTCACGCAGATTTTGTAACAAATTAGCCAGAAATCAAAAGCTCATACCCAATTCCCACACAGTAAACTTCCTTATTCACCAGTTAATAAATTATATCAGAATTCCCACAAAGCTCACTGAGCCAATGCTTTCTCATAAATTTTTTTGAGACTCTTAATGCAAATAGTTCACAGTTTTAAAAACTTCCAGGGATTTGACCCACAGAATGATGGCGTAACATAGTTCATGAAAATGTAGTTACTCGTGCAGGAGAACGCCCAATGCGCTCCTGCTCAAGAAGCAAGCTGAAAGTGAAATGTCATCTTTTTCTTTCTGCGACTTTAATAATAATACTTATGTGACATAATTTTCCAGAAGATTGCTATTGATTTGTGTTGAGTCAGAGGGTAGAAAAGGGAAGCTGTTACCACACACCATTCCACATATATCAAGCAGTGTCAGTTCCAGGGATGTGGGGGGAACTAATGATACAATAAAACCATGATATATTGCTCACAGTTGCAGATTCTATAATACTTGATATGCTGCATGACAATCATTTACAATATATCACAATACCTGTGTAACAGAAATATAAATAACACTAAAGCAGAGAATATTTATTGACATGTGGTGTGTGTGTTACCACACATTTTACTAATGTGCTAATTCTGTTCATTAGTGCTCTGATTTGCTTTCCTCACTGTCAGCGCCGTCTGACAATTTTCCTCCTTCAAGTTTCAGCTTCACAGCACTTTAGGCTATGAACAGCAGAATAAAAATGATCAACTGTTGCAGCAATCTCCCTCTGTGCCATCTGGGAATCCTTGTGCTGACAAGAGGCGTGCAAGCAGCTCAAACAACTAAAAGCCACATATAGTGATGACATCACTTTTTGCCACCAGGAAGACAACAGCGAATGTAGAACTGCTTGTAAAACTTTATGGATTCAAAACTGATGATATTAGGAGTAATAATTTATAGCTTTCAGTCAAAGATGTGCAAATAAACTGCAGTGTTAGGACTATGTAATCCACGTACAATCCCCCCCCCAAACTAATATAGCCGTTTGGCCATGTTCTACATCATGTTTAATATCTTGTGGGCAATATGTCCCATTACACTGCCAACATAATGAAAGTACTGAGTTTTATGTAATAATTTTGCCTTTGTAATCTGCTGAAGCAAAGCTGATTGCTATCCAGTGTAGAGTTTTAGAGCTGTGTCTGCAAACCATTATATCTGGATTTAGTTAACACACTATCTTAGACTTATGTCCACTGTCAGTTGTGTTCACTGTCAGTGCTGCTGTGAAGAAGGAGGGATTTGTGTGATATGGCCTCTCTGTATTTGTATGGCAATGATGGAAGTATGCTTGTGTGCAGTCAGAGCCCTATTTTACACCTTGGTAGAAGCTGTGAACAGACTGGGAGGTCAGTCATTGCATTTAGTTTAACAATTATCTGATCCAGGAGAGCATTCATCATGAAAACTAACCTGATTTGTAGTTTGAGGTGTCTTGGCAACTGTTTGAAAATGTCTCTTTTCTAATTATCGCCTGAGGCTAAAATCTTCTTTGGGAGCAGACAACTATTTCATTTTTAATCCCACGAGAGACCACTGGTTAAAATGAAGAGCAAGTGTGAATAGTCATGTACCTCTTGTCCACCAACACAGTGTCAGTACCGGTGTGGACCCAGTTCTGCCTTGGTGAGTGGTGAGAACCCGCCCAAATTTTGACAGGTTTGAGAACTGAGAATTACGCAGGATTACTAGGAGAACCTGGGAACATTTCCATGGGGAAGAAAACTGTGATGAGCTGCCAATCATTGGTGAATTTATTATGGTAGCCTGTTCAGTAGCCACATCAGTCAGTCCAACTTTGGGCCCAGTTTTGTGGTTCTGTGCTGGTGCCAACTGTTTGGTACCAAAACCAGCTTTTTTTTTTTTTTTGTTCGTTTTTTTTGGGTGGAAATGTGTGGAATCAGTTCTAGATTGGGCACCGTTGGTGGAACAGCCATATAACTCCTTATCATTCTGACTCTACTGCTCAATAGTTGAAGGCCCCGCTGTTAACACAGTGAGGAAATTGTGTACTATATATACACAGCAACTTTGGAAGACAGTATGTTAACACTAAAGCTGGCAGTGCCAAACTGCTGGGACACCTCACTTTACACATATACCAGTATGATGGCTACTGGTTAGGAAATTAACTGCAGTATTACATATGATATTAAATCAGCCCTGTTAGATTTTTTTTTTCTTTTATATGAAGGAACAGCTCTGTGATTTGTTTAGTTTGGATGACCCACTGTTAAAATTTGTCTCCTTCTTGATGCATTTAGGAAATTACATCAAAAAGCAGCCGGACTGACTTGTTATCATGTGTGATGCCCATCCACTTTCCTCTCAGTAACTTTCAGCTTTTAACAGATTCCTTTGTCTGATAAGTGTAACTGTGCAATTTTAGTGTTTTCTTCATGAAACCTTGAATATTTTCAGCATCTTGAAACTTTGATGAGACATGGTTAGAGTAAGTGCAACAGTGGGGGAAATAATTATTTGCTCCCCTGCTGAGTTTGTAAGTTTGTTCACTTAAAAAGAAATCAACAGTCTCTAATTTTTATGGTAGTTTCATTTTAATAGAGAGAGATAGAATATCAACCAAATTCAAGCCATAAATGGATTTGCATGTCATTGAGTGAAATAAGTGTTTGATCCCCAAGCAAAACATGACTTAATTAGTACTTGGTGGAGAAACCCTTGTTGGCAAGCACAGCGGTAAGATGTTTCTTGTGGTTGGTCACCAGGTTGGCACACATCTCAGGAGGGATTTTAGCCCACTCCTCTTTACAGAAACTCTAAATCCTTTAGGTTTCTTGGCTGCTGCTTGGCAACTCAAAGCTTCAGTGTGGTTTGAATCAATGTCATGTTGGAAGACTCATCCATCACCCATCTTCAATGAAAAACAGCCCCAAAGCTTGCGGATGCTGCAAGATTTCAATCTATTACAGCGTAGTGTGCTACCAAAGGTGTTGTGGTCCCAACTGCTTTCAGATTATTAACAAGCTCCTCTTGTGTAAATCTGTAGCACACAGATTACACTGATTGTAATCTGTGTGCTACACGAGCACACAGCCAATGTGAGTCGGAATTCTGGCTGGGCTGCAGGAGATCAAAAACTGATTTCACTGAATGACATGTAAATCAATTTATAATTTTTATGTAATGGATTTTTGGTTGATATTCTCTCTCCATTAAAAAAAACATAAAAAATTAGAGACTGTTCATTTCTTTGTAAATGAGCAAACCTACAAATTCAGCAGGAGATCAAATACATTTTCGCTCGTCTGTCTTCACACACATATGAACTTGAGTGACCTCCTATTCTTAATCCATAGGGTTTAATATGATGTCGGCCCACCCTTTGGGCCAGAAGAGCTTCAACTCTTCTGGGAAGGCTTTCCACAAGGTTTAGGAGTGTTTATGGAAATTTTTGACCGTTCTTCCAGAAGTACATTTGTGAAGTCAGACACTGATGTTGGCTGTGAAGGCCTAATTCATCCCAAAGGTTGAGGTCAGGACTGTTTGCAGGCCAGTCAAGTTCTTCCACACCAAACTCTCTCATCCATGTCTTTATGGACCTGCTTTGTGCACTCTTGTGCAGTCATGTTGGAACAGGAAGGGGCCATGCCCAAACTGTTCCCACAAAGTTGGGAGGATGAAATTGTCCAAAACGTCTTGGTATGCTGAAGCATTAAGAGTTCCTTTTACTGGAACTAAGAGGCCGAGCCCAACTCCTGAAAAACAACCCCACACCATAATCCCCCTCTACCAAACTTTACACTTGGCACAATGCAAGCAGACAAGTACCATTCTCCTGGCAACCACCAAACCCAGACTCATCTATTAGATTGCCAGATGGAGAAGCCAGAGAACACGTCTTCCCTGTTCTAGAGGTGGCATGCTTTACACCACTGCAACTGATGCTTTGCATTGTGCTTGGAGATGTAAGGCTTGGACATAGTTGCTTGGCCATGGAAACCCATTACATGAAGTTCATGAGATCTGATGTTTGGAGGTCTGTTGTGATTGACTATGCGCCTCAGCATCTGCATCTGCATGTGGTAGGCATTTTCCATTGCCTACCACTTCATGGCTGAGTTGCTGTCATTCCCAATCACTTCCACTTTGTTATAATACCACTAACAGTTGACTGTGGAATATTTAGTAGTGAGAAAATTTCACAACTGTACTTGTTGCACAGGCGGCATCCTATCACAGCACCATGCTGGAATTCATTGAGCTCATGAGAGCGACCCATTCTTTCACAAATGTTTGTAGAAGCAGTCTGCATGCCTAGGTGCTTGGTTTAATACACCTGTGGCCATGGAAGTGATTGGAACACCTGAAGTAAATGATTTGGATGGGTGAGTGAATACTTTTGGCAATATAGTTTAATTATTTCCCCCAGTGTATGCTTCATGCTTCAGGGACAAACATATGTGCTGTTGTGCTTGTTCCTACTTCAGGCAAAAATCTTTAAAAAAAAAAAAAACACGTCACTCTGTAAATAACTGAAGACAGAGTGTTGATGTTTTTCCATTTAAAAAAAATCTAATTTTAATTGGTCTGACCACAGTTTGCCTCAGAACACTTTTAATGAGTTCAGGCCCAGAAGGCAGTGGCATTTATATACTTTATACTGTTGATTTATATATTTTTCTCTTGGCATGGTAATGGTTTACTTCATATTTGTGGATGCAGTGTTGAACTGTATTAACTGACAATTATTTTCAGAAGTCCTCTGGTGTGCAGGACTTTGCCGAACCATTCTACATATTTTTTGTGGACTTTGACAAAGTCCTGTGGGAGTGTGGTATGCTATGCTGGGGGATATTTCATACATCTGTATTCAGAGCCTGGCTCACATTGCCAGCAATAAGTCATACTTGTTCTCGGTGGGTGTTTGTCACAAAATTTGGTCATGGTTTGGGACAGAATTTCCAGGTGCAGCCAAGAGGTGGAGGGTGACAGGTTTGGTGATTTCAGGATCTCGTCTCTGCTTTCTACAGATGATGTGGTTCTCTTGGCTTCACCGAGCAGTGACTTCCAGCTTTCACTGGGCTGGTTTACAGCCAAGTGTGAAGTGGCTAGGATCAGCAGCTCCAAGTCTGAGGGCATGGTTCTTAGCCAAAAATGGGAGCAGTGCTCACTTGGGATCAGGGATCAGTTGCTGCCCCAAGTGGAGGAGTTTAAGTAGCTCGAGTCCTTGTTCATGAGTGAGGGGAAAGTGGCGCAGGAACGCAACAGACAGACTGGTGTGGTGTCTACAGTGATGCGGACACTATACTAGTCTGTTGTGGTGAAGAAACAGCTGAGCATGAAAGCAAAGCCATTGATTTACCAGCCTATCTACATTCCTACCTTCATCTGTACCCACAAGCTGTGAATAGTGACACAGAGAGTGAGATCATGGATACAAGCAGCGGAAATGAGTTTCCTCTGAAGAGTGTCTATGCTCAGCTTTAGAAACAGATTGAAGAGCTTGGAGGGCTCAGAGTAGAGCTGCCACTCCTCCACAACAAAAATAAAAGCCAGTTGAGGTGGTTTGGGCATCTGACTAGAATGCCTCCTGGCTGTTAGGTGAGGTATTTTGGCTTGGTCCATCGGGAGGAGGCCCTGGGGCAGACCTCTTTGGAGAGTTTACATGTATTGGCTGGCTTGGAATGCCTTAGTGTATCCTGGAAAAGCTAAGTGGTGGGCGAAGGGAGGAAGGTCTGGTCATCTCTGCTTAGACTGCTGCCCCCCCACCACCCAAACCTGAATAAATGACAGAAAATTGATAGATGGACATTTTACATGTCACAACTCTTTGTGCATTGTAAAACTACATAATTTTCTTTTGAAACCACTACATATACACAGAGACCCCATGGTGTCTTCTTATCAGCACCAACATGGAGATACCTGCTTTAATTGACCATAAACCTTCAGTTTATGGTCAAATTGTACAGTTAGATATAATCTTTGATTGGATGTTTCAAAGGGAAAATAAAGGTAATGAAGTTGAAATAAAACTAGTTTGTGTCTTATGACTCACACAGAGTTAATTATAGTTGGAAGCCATTTGAAAAAGCTGCTTATTGATACCGGGGGTCAGTCTGAGTTTCTGAAGTGCTTTAAAATCACTATATTAAAGCAACTAAAAAAGCAAGAAGATGGTTGAGTGGCTTAGGCTTTGTCTGAGTCATAATGCTGTGATAATCCTTAGCACTGCTACCCTCCTGCTGCTCTCAGGAATAAATCTAAAGCACTGGGAGTTCAACAACTTTTACTTATGTACCTAAGACAAGTGAAGCCACTCTCTTAAAAAAAAAAAAAAAACTCCTATCCACCAGTCACGACCCTATATACTTTATATGATGCATGAGAGTGGTTGCTGAAAGTGAAGGTTCGGCTCTGTAATCTCTTGCTTTCCTTGGAGCAAAATCGACTTCCACGCTTTAGTTAAAAAAAAACCTTTTGTTGTGTTTGTTGTGTGCAGTCCCTCAGTTCTTTTTAAGGTTAGAAATACACACTGCCAGTTCACTCTATTTAAAAGGTAATTACTGCATCAGTTTCAATCATAAAGTGCGCTGCTTCCTGTATCATGTCCGATAGAAGCAACAGACGCCTCTGCAGCATTTCCACACCAGTTTCTATCTCCATATTTCCAAACAGTGCACAGCACGGGAGCAGCAGATATGGCAGCATCCTACCACTACTCATTTTTTATGGTTACTGCTATTTTGCATTAAAATCAGCTTGACTTTAAGAATTCGTCTGTATTCAGCTCACCAAAGAAAAGTAAACATGATTTGCTGACTGATTCTGCACAAACCCAAGTAAATGTTTTTTTTTAATTATTATTATTATTTGCCTTTATTTTTATTTAAATGAACAGGAGACATGCAGATATTGTGATTCATCAACAAACTCATTACAAACCTCTGCGTGTGTCTGCAATATGACTGTGCTGAAAACATATCTTCTAGCAGCACTGTGTTCGCTTCCATTAGCTGAGCAGAGCAGTTCTAACTTTTCTGGGACGGACATCTTGATTTATAGACTGTCAACCACATCTGACATTTACTGTTGATGTACTTAGCCAGAAAATTCTTCAAACTTCATTGTGGCTTTGCAGAAAATCTCATTGATGGCACATCATGTCATCTTTCAGTTTTTTATCACTTCTGTCTGTGAGATGTCTGAGATGGATGTGGCACATCCCAGATTTTAAACGTGACTGACAGAAAGCCGTTCACCTTTCCAACGTGATGCCACGTGGGTAGAATTTGTCCAAATGGGAAACTGTAATGGTGAAAAAAAATCTAAAAGAAAAAAATCTACATGTTTTTCAGGTGTATTCTAGCTTTTCAGTTATCTGGCTTCATGCACCCTGTGCAAATTGATCAGCTGTGCAGATTAGATTTTTTTCTTTTTCCAGTTAACAGTGTTGCTGTCTCTTAACTTTAGCCTAGCAACTTTAGCATTAAAACTAAACAACTTTGATGAGGGGCGGAGGCATCAAGTGGGTTTTCTTTTGTTTTTTTTAAGGCAGCAAAAATAAAAATTTGGGCAGATATGAATATTTTATGGTTAATAACAGCAGCTTTATCCAGCTGACATTCATTTCCAGCTTGGAAAATTTTTTTCTGAAAAACAGTCCTGCTGGGCCTACAAGACAGGTTAGGTTGCCCACATCGTCACATTTCTTAAAGGGAAAACTTCTGACAATAACACTGTCACTCCACCTCAGGCTCTCATAGGTCAACTTAAAAGATCTGAGTCAAGCTGAGGATCTTCTACAGATGCATCAAAACATGAACTTTCAGGGGGCAGGTCTTGACCAAATTAATAGAAAAAGAATCTGTGTGTGGGTTACTTTCTTCCATTCTGGGACACATACAAATACTTTGAATAAAATAAGGAAAAATGGGAATGAAAGGGGGAAGAGGATTAAAAATGTTTCTGATCTATGCAGTGATTCAAAGCTAGGCTCAGCTTCAAAGCCCATCATATTTCCCTATTTCCTGGTCACTGTGAAGACCGAAAGACTGCACTTTCGCACATTTTGGGGCATGCATTTTGCAACTTTTTTTTTTTTTTTTTTTAGCTTCAAACAGCTTAGCTTTTTAATGGTTATTTTAGAACTTTTTTCAAGTTAACAATTTGATACCATTCAGTTATTAAAAAGCAAACAACCTCTATCACCATGTTCAAAGTCTGCAGTGTTTGGTATTTAAAGGTGAGGGATCAGTCTGATTCCTGAAATAAAAAATGGCATAGACATTTACATGCACGCAGATAGTGTGTGACTGTAAGTGTTAATGACTGATAGCTAATATGTACCTGTTTGACTGCCCAAAGCAGCCTGCTGTAGCAGTAGATCATCACTAGCACAGGCAGACCCAAGCAGAAAATGAAGAGGCAGATGATGTAGGCGTGTGACTGGGTAGAGTTAGCGGTCCAGGAGACAGAACAGCTTGTGCCTGCCCCCTCTATGCCATAGCTGCTCCAGCCCAGTAGTGGAGGCACGGTCCAGAATAAGGAGTACAGCCAAGAGCCCCCAACAGCTATTAGGGGTTTACGGTAGTCTGGCCCACGCTTGTTGTAAACAGTCAGAGTGCTGTAGCGGTCATAGGAGAGGATCACCAGCGAGATCAGCGAAACAATACCTGAGAAAGAGGTGGAGGTGTGAGGCTGTAAAACTGGCTCAACAGGACATTAAACATATCTACAGTATGAAGTGAAGCAAACTGTAACAACTGACCATCATAAAAATCCAGAAAACAATATTAAAGAGATGACCTTGTGGAAGAGATTAGTTTAAAATGCTGAATGTTCTTTTCTTAAAAGTGAGGGGATCTTAAAGTGATTGCAATTAATCCCACAAAGTACATAAATGAGCCAATACATGAGCCACTAAACTTCAATCATAATCACAAATGCCAATGGCATGGTATTCATGGGAAATTCAGGAGAGTAACAGGTCAATAGCATTAATCGCCTGGAGACCAGGTCTCTATAAAATATTGTGCCACAGTGTAAGAAAGAGCTTTCAGCTCCTTTTCAGCTTTCTTTGCTTCCAAATCCAACTCACTAAAACTGAAATTTAGAGATCCTTGAGAATGAAGCTCAATCAAAGTGACTCATCGTGTCTGATCTTAATACCTGTGGTCAGCCGGGATTTAAACACTGCGCTAATGGATTATCACGCCAAGCGACTTCATCAAAAAGACACCTTCATCGGGCTAATTAATTAAAAACACTTCTTTGAGGTGTTACAAAGGCTGTATACTGCGTCATTTGAAATTGATCATCTAGTAATGAATTACATTTGGCTAATCACTATCAAATATAAAGACTGACTATGTGTTCTTCTAAAAGCCTGCTATTTTAAAATGGGTAAAACATATTAACCCAATTATATTAGCCTAGAAGTAACAAATGCATGGTTCAGGAAACAGACACCCTGTCTACCTTCAAGGTTAGGTTAAAACTTTACTTTTTAATACAGCTTATAGTTCGGGCTGGATCAGATGAGCCTGAAGCATCTGTTAGCCTATGCCACCAGAGGTTCAGGCTGCTAGGGGGCATCCAATGAAGTGCTGAACATTTCTTTTCCACTCCCATCATTTCTCTCTTTATGCATCTATTTGGCACTACTGCATGCTGTTTTCATTAACTTTAATCTATTCTGTCCTGTAGGTTTTTTTGTTTGTTTTTTTGTTCTGGTCTCTAATCTCTGGTCTCTGGTCACTCTGAACCTCTGAAAGGAGTGATACAGCAAGAAGGCAGAGAGGATATCATTAACATCTTCTTAGAGTGGTTGCACTGGGAAGGGAAGAGTAACCTGAGGGTATTACTATTGATACTGTATACAAGTCCTGCCTCTGTCCTACACATGACCAGCACTCAGTGCTTCCCATAAGAAAAAAAAAAAAAAACCTCAAGAATCCATCAGAAAGGCTGTCAGGCCATTTAATTTGGCCTTTGAGAAAAATCATAACCCGGAACAGAACTGGATCCCATGCTGTCTGCACCATAGACGACATTATTTCATGCAGATTTTGGTGGTAAAATTGTTGACTTTCCAATTAAAGCTAAGGAATGACTCTCCGTTTGTTGAAGTGTAATGCATTCCAACATCATGGTTGGATTAAGTGAATGTTAACACATTTCTCAGAGCATCAACACCCTTTGAAATGGCCCCAACTGCCTCACATTTCAAACCCAGCCCTAAGACACATCAGCCAAAGTAATTTTCTCTCTGCAGTTCATTACCTTTCTCATTTTCACAGATTGCAGAGTGTTACTATGTTATTAACATGTGCCAAATTGAAGCTATATTACACAGCAACAGTCAGAAGCTCACCATAGATGAGACAGGCCCCACTGGATTCACTGGATTAAGTTAATGTTAACACATTTCTCAGCGCATCAGTGCCATCTTTCTTTCAGTAAAAAGTCCGGAAACTTTTGGTGATCATTAGTGGAGTGTAATGACAGGCCCCGAGTCTTCACATACTGTTGTCAGTCTGACACATTTGAACCATTAGGATATGCAACTTTAACAGAAATTGTTCAACCGACTGCTTGCTGCCTTAATACCCTGCCTTCAAACTTTGTTAAAGATGTTTTTATCTACATGGTACCAGATATGCTTCAGGTAATGACTAGCTCTCTCCAATAAGGCAGTTCCACTAAAGCTCTTAAGACAGCATCAAACCACCCTTAAAAAAAAACCCTAACATACAAGATGCCTCATTAAAAGGTAACTACAGGCCAAAAATCAAACCTACCATTTCTAGGAAAGATTATTGAAAGGGCTCACAACAATTGCATGTTTTTCTAGTATACAACAACCTTTTTAATGCCATCCTGTCTGGATTCCATCTGCACCATAACATAGAAACTGCTCTCTTTAAAGTAATGAACAATATTCATCTAAATAATGACAGGGCAAAAATGTATGTTTCTGGATTACTGTGCTGCACACAGACTGACACATTCAATCATGTCATACTGATAGATAGATTAGAAAAGTGGGTAGGAGTTACTGGCACTGCGTTAAACTAGTTCTGATCATATTTACAAGCTAGGGACTACTTTGTGTCATTATGAATCTGAATGAATAAAACTTATATATGGAATTCCTCAAGGGTCGATTCTTGGAGCTCTACTATTTAACATATTGTTAAGGTCTATAGAATAGGCAGACCAGTTGGAGTGAGGAGGACCCAAATGCAGACATGTGGAAGCAGACAGAATTTTACAAAACATTCAATTCAATTCAATTTTATTTATATAGCGCCAAATCACAACAAACTGTCGTCTCAAGGTGCTTTGTATTGTGGGTAAAGACCCTACAATAATACAGAGAAAACCCAACAGTCAAAACGACCCCCTATGAGCAAGCGCTTGGCGACAGTGGGAAGGAAAAACTCCCTTTTAACAGGAAGAAACCTCCAGCAGAACCAGGCTCAGGGAGGGGCAGTCATCTGCTGTGACCGGTTGGGCTGAGGGGAGAGAAAAGACATGCTGTGGAAGAGAGCCAGAGATTAATATCAATTAATGATTAAATGCAGAGTGGAGTATAAATAAAGTAAATAAGGTGAATGAAAAGAAACAGTGCATTATGGGAACCCCCCAGCAGCCTAGGCCTATAGCAGCATAACTAAAGGATGGTTCAGGGTCACCTGATCCAGTCCTAACTATAAAATAGAGAGTTTTTTAAAAGCACTGTAGTTTTCACACAGCCATACACATTCTTCTCAGTACATACACTCACATCACCCCCCCAACACGCTGAGTGGGAGGAGGGGGCGGGCGGGCCTTCTCACACCCCAGTTCCATGCACCCCGCCTGGGCTGGGGACTGGCTCATTGTTCGGGGCTGGGTTGGCTGCTTCCCTGGGTTGCCGCTGGCTTGGTGCTGGTACCCGCTCTCCCACATTAGGTGTCCATGTATGTCACATGTGCGTATGCATGAGTGTGTGACTGGTGCATGCGAATGTGCGTGCGTGTGTATGTGCGTGTGTGTACATGAGGGAACGACTGGTACGTGTGTGTGTGTGTATATGTGTGCGTGTGAGTGTGAGTGTGTATGCATGAGTGTGTGACTGGTGCATGCGAATGTGCGTGCGTGTGTATGTGCGTGTGTGTACATGAGGGAATGACTGGTACGTGTGTGTGTGTGTGTGTACGTGCGTGCTTGTGAGAGTGTGTGTGTGTGGACAGTTGGGCCTGGGTTGGTGGCTTGCCAAGCCTTGGCACCTGTGGGTCACGGAGGGTGGGAGTTACCCCTCCCTACCGCTCCGCGCTGCTCCCCACTGGTCGTCACTGCCGCCCCTGGGGTGTGGGTGCCCGTGGGTCCCGGGGTGTGTGGCCGGATGTCTCGGCATGGTTTTTGGCCTGCTCCCTTGGCGGCCGTAGCCTGGGGGTGGCTTGGGCCTCTTTGGCGCGTGGGGGGGCTCTGCCGGGTGTCGGGCTGCTCTCGGGCGCTTGGGGCCTCGGGGGCCGCATGCCTGGCTCGTGCTGGGGGTGCCGGCCTGCCGGGGGGGGGTGGGCTGCCCGTCGTCTCTGGCTCTCTGGACTCTAGCCCCTGGATTGTGGGGGTTCCGTCTGTAGCCTCCCTCCTTCCTCTTCTGGGGAGTGTACGCGGTTGCCATCGGGATGTGTGGCCCCAAGTCTTCTGAGCTCCTGTGCTGTGGATGGCCTGGGTCCCCTGGGTCCTTCCCTATCTGCCTCTGGATCGCGGGGGGCATGGTTGCAGTATCTCGCCCTCATTATCGAATACATTGCATGACAAAGGCGCATACACACACATTACTACAAACAATAAACTTGTGTGTGTGTGTGTGTGTGTGTGTATATGTAGGTGCATATGGGTGTGTGTATGGATGTGTGTGTGTGCGTGTGTGTGTGTGTGAGTATATCAACCCCTTTTATTTATTTATTTTATTTATTTTTTTTTTCTATCTCCTTTCTTCCTTTCTCTCCCCCCCCCCCCCCCCCCCCCCCTTTTCTCCCCCCCACCTCTTGTTCTTGCCCCTTCCTTGTTGCCTGTCAGACTTGGCATGAATAACTAAATAAAAAGATAAATAAATAAAAATAAAATTGCAAACATTAACAAGAAGAGCCTATAGGAAACATATAGAGCTGTTCTTGTCAAAGCAAATATGTTTGGTACATCAGTACATTCGGATCATCATTCCGATTGTGAAAGATGCCAGACATGACAGGCTAAAAAAAATAAATAAATAAAAAAAAAAAAATAAAATAGAGAGGGTGTCTGTCTCCCAAATCCAAACTGGGAGCTGGTTCCACAGAAGAGGGGCCTGAAAGCTGAAGGCTCTGCCTCCCATTCTACTCTTAAGTATCCGAGGAACCACAAGTAAGCCAGCAGTCTGAGAGAGAAGTGCTCTATTGGGGTGATACAGTACTATGAGGTCTTTGAGATAAGATGGGGCCTGATTATTCAAGACCTTGTAGGTGAGGAGAAGGATTTTAAATTCTATTCTAGATTTAACAGGAAGCCAATGAAGAGAAGCCAATATGGGAGAAATCTGCTCTCTCCTTCTAGTCCCTGTCAGTACTCTAGCTGCAGCATTTTGGATCAGCTGAAGGCTTTTCAGGGAGTTTTTAGGACAGCCTGATAATAATGAATTACAATAGTCTAGCCTAGAAGTAATAAATACATGAATTAGCTCTTCAGCATCAGTCTGAGAAACGATGTTTCTAATTTTAGAAATATTCCACAAATGCAAAAAAAGTAGTCCTACATATTTGTTTAATATGTGCATTGAAAAAGTGAGCAGTTTTATTTGGCTGATGACAAAGGGTGCTTTTAAGGTACAAAAGGAAATGGAGAAGGTACAAAAGGTACAAAAGGAAAGCAGAAAGTCTTTAAATAATGCTAGAATGTCCAAAAATAAGAAACACTGGGTCAAATGACCCAATACCATGACACATATACATGCTCGCTCTTGCTCGTATTATAAAATATTTTATAATCTTTCCTATCATTGCTATGCAGATGACACACATCTGTACATATCAGTGCAACCTCAGGACTATGGTCCCCTATATTCACTCAAAGATTGCACTGAACAAATTATTGAGTAGATATACCAAAACTTCCTGCAACTGAATTCAGAAAAGAGTGAAATATTTTTTTTTATCCTGAAAGGAATAATAAAAAGGTGGAGCACATTACTTCTGTTATCAAATCTCTGCACTGGCATTTGGTGTCTCAAATGATAGATTTAAAAAAAAAAAAAAAAGCACAAAATGTACTTGTGCTTTACAAAACATCCAAAACTCTCAGGTCAGCAGGAACAGGCCTTTTTATAAGTTCCCACAAGAACTTGTTAAAAGGCCTGAACAAGACAAAAGTGAAGTAACTTTTAGTTTTTACTGTCCTCACCTGCAGAACTAACTTCCTAAACAGTTGACCTGAGATCAGCTAAACTGGATATTTCACTTCACTTCATTTCAATTCAATTCATCCATCCATCCATTCGCTTCCGCACATCCTGTTAAGGGTCGCGGGGGGGCTGGAGCCTATCCCAGCTGTCATAGGGCGAGAGGCAGGGTACACCCTGAACAGGTCGCCAGCCTGTTGCAGGGCCAACACAGAGGGACAAACGACCTTTCACACTCACATTCATGCTCTCATTCACACCTATGGGCAATTTAGATTAGCCAATTACCCTAACCCCAGTAAGTGCATGTCTTTGGAATGTGGGAGGAAACCGGAGTACCCGGAGGAAACCCACGCAAGCACGGGGAGAACATGCAAACTCCACACAGAGAGAGGGAGAGGCCTGGGCCAAGGTGGAATCGAACCCAGGCCTTCCAGATGGTATTCTAACTGTGAGGCAGCAGTGCTAACCACTACGCACGGTGTTCAATTCAATTCAATTCAATTCAATTCAATTCAATTCAATTCAATTCAATTCAATTCAATTCATTATTATTTATTTATTTTGTTCATGTCATAATATGATACAGCAGTTTGTCCTTTTCTTTTTCTCTCCTTTCCCTTGGGGGGGGGGGGGGGGGGGGGCAAACAAATTGAGTATGCGTTTTTTTTCATAAACAAAAAAGGAACAAGAAGAAGAGAACATCTTGTAATACTTGTCCCTTTTCAAACATACTGAAAGAAAAATAACTGCTTTATGAATACGGTAATCAATCCCAGTCCTATCCTACCAATCACAAAATATAAAATATACAGAAAATTAAAAAATATCCTGCCTTACATATTTTTAACTGTATTTAGCATTATTTGTTGTATAGTATTCCAATATTTTTTTCTTATACATTTTCTTAAATTTCCAAACACTGAAACAACACTTAAATTTAAAATCCACAGTGTTCCACAGCTGTAAATTACAGAACTGCAAGTGAAGTCTCTGGATCCAGTTCCAACATTCACCCCAAGGCTGTGTGTATGTCAGAGATAATATAATTACAAGTGTCTGGTATAATTAGCATCTATGCCAGCCTCTTAGTTGTATATTAAACATGTCACTTAATAGCAAGCGTCCAAAAGCTGAACAAATTTGGAGATGTCATCTCATCCTCACCCCGGCGAGCCACTCTCTATAATTACACCCACAGTAAATGGATGTATTGTCACTCCGTAGTGTTTTAATCCTAACACAACCAAGTCTGTACTCATGGAACTATTGAACACTTTCAACTCAGTAACCCTCAACAACTGCTTTTATTTTAGCTAAGAACTACAGTTTCCAGTTACTTTAGAAGAAGTCCTGCATTTTTAAATAAAATAGTTGATGTCATATGTTTTTTCGTAATCATTTAATTCTTCTGTTTGCACCAATGGCCTGGGGTCTGAGGACACTGCTCATCCTCTGTTTTGCTCATATTTTGTTCATCCTCTAGAGGTGAAAGGGAGAGAAAAAAAGAAAAAAAAAAAAAAAATATATATATATATATATATATATATATATATATATATATATATATATATATATATATATATATATATATATATAGCAGTTGACCAACAAATTAAACTGGCTCGTGCTGTTCTCCCAGAGCCCTGAGCGCCTGTATTAAATTAAGGATCCTTTTTTTCATGCTGATTTGTGGTTACTGACTAGACATGGGGAAAGACAGGCTTAGACATTATAATTTTTGGTCTTTGTGTGGAATTTGTTGATAGTTAAGAATATTCATATTCAAATTGGGGGCATCGGAAAGGGGAAAAAAACACGAGTTCAATGCTGGTCAAAATTTTTAGTTTTATATGTCAGAGTAAAGAATACAACCCTATATTTGCATACTGGAAGTGTCACAAAAAGCTAGAGAGAGGACCCAGGTGCAGAGCTCAGAAGTAGGCAAAATACAAAAAAAAAAATTTTTAAACCCAAAAATATATCAAATCCAAACAGTAAATCAAATACAGGCATCTAAATGAAGTGGCCTACACGGTGTAAGTGGTAGACTAACAACGAGCAAACAGATAGGTGAGGCAAACACACCGAGCTGTGATTAGAAACTGGTGGAAACAAATGAAAAGCATTAAACTAAAGAAGGTGGGGCAATCAATCCAAAAGGGCAAACAAGACATAGGTAGAGACAAAACATGAGTGGGGAATTAGGGAAACACGATAAATGTCAAACGCAGGAAGTCAATGCAAAGGAGAAACACAAGGAGAAGCAGGAAGGTGAAACAAAGAAGAAAAGGAGACTAAAAAACTGAGCGAAACAAAGGCCAAATAGGGTTTCTAACTGAGTGATGTGATCTGGAAGCTTCTGCCTGGCAGACTTAATAAGACCTGGTTAAATCCTCTAAATACTAAAAAAAAAAAGGTGCTTTAATACTTTCTTTATGACCTACTTTAGAAGAGGATACGCTGGATCGTCCAGGAAAGTAAAGGAGATGATGCTGTTCTCCAGCTGAAAAAGACAAACTATCTTTACCATAGTTAGTTTACCATTAATTAGTTATGTCCTCAGTTTAATCACTATATTAACAGCCTTAAGGATTAAGGATCAATTATTTGTACTTCAGTCACAGAAAGTTTTAAAAATGCAGGAGTTACATGAATTCTCACCAGGACTTAACATGAAAGTTAGTTAGTTAGTTAACCTTCACAAGGTGAAGGAAAAGTGATTAGTTAATTAAAGATGAAGGAAGTAATTATTTGAGGTAATTATTTTTGAACAGCAACTATTAACCAAAACTTGGCATATCTCAGCATTGTGTGCAGCACGTCCTTGACATTTTTGAGGAAACTGGATAAGTGGAGGACAAAAGAAGAAGTGACAGTGCCTAAAAAAAAAAGTGACAGTGACAAAAAAAAAAAAAAAAACAGTATCTGAAAGTCATGATCTTAAGAAACAGGAAAATATCTGGAAAAGACCCGACACCGAACCTGAGAGAAACATTTGAGCCTTCAACTGATCCATCTACTGTTCACTGAAGCCTCATCAGAAATGGTCTCAGTGAAAGGATGGCTGTCGAGAAGCCATTCTTAAGGAAGGGAAATAGGGAGAAAAGGCTGAGGTATGCCACATTACACGAGAACACAAGAATATTGATGGAATTACGAACGCAGAAAAGTACCATCAGATTTTGATCCACCATGCAATACCATCTGTAAAATTTCTGACTGGCAACAGCTTCATTCTTCAGCATGACAATAACCCCAAACACACTGCAAATGCAATAAAAGCATACCTGAATAGAAAAGCACTGGAGCACTATTAGTCATGGGTTGGTCTCCCCAGAGCCCGGATATCATGTAATAGTGGCAAACCAGGTGTTCCCTCTGCTGATGAGTAGGGAACAGGTCTATACAATAATATTTTAACATTTGAAAGACGCTAAATGAAAATCTTCATCCTGCTCTTAACCATCTAATTGGAAGCGACAGTTTCTTATGGCTCTTGATAGCTATGTCCAGTAATCTGAAGTAGACCAAGTACACATATATTCAAACTCAAAATAGGTAGGTTACCTAAGAAATCTTTAAATCTCAGTGTCCTATAACATTAATCCCTCTGAGGGGCCAGAATGGCTGGCAACTGTTGTTAAAAACTGTGTCTCTTGTCAGTTCCTTTCACCGTGAGACCATCTGTCTTTCAAGGGTGTAATTAAATCACTGAGCATATAGCCACTAAGCAGCTCTTCAATTTATGCTATAGTGTTGTTTTGAGCTTTCCCTCGAACGCTGGGAAAACTAGGACTTGTGATCCGACCTCCTTCTGTGGCCAAACCACAGCATCACCTTCAGACGAAGAACAAATTACAGATGTACCGCCACCCTCCAGCTGTGGCCTTTTTTCCCCCCTGACTTTTTGTGTCACTCTCACTAAGGCCAAGTAAAAAAGACAGACATGCGATCAATCTGTTGTTCTGATCTCAGTCTCACTGATATCTTCTGTTATTAAGGTTCTGCAGCTTACAAGCTTCAGCCACTTAAAAGTATAAGACAGCCCCTTCCCTTATGAGCACATCGAATCATGTTTGGGTCAGTGCCAGTGACAGTGCACAAAAGTAACACAAAGTACACGTTTGCAAAGTACACGTTTGCAAAAAATAAATATTTCAGGTTTGTTTGTTTGTTAGAGATGTTCACAAAGTCACAAAGTAGCATGTTACTATAACTAGATTACATTTTTCTGTAAAGTGGTAATGTAACACATCAGGTATTACAATTACAATTATGCCATTTGTTTAGTTTGTTAAAAGGTGAGTTTTTCCTTCCACTGTCACCAAGTGCTTGCTCATAGGAGGGTTTGTCTGATTGTTGGGACTTTCTCTGTATTATTGTAGGTCTTTACCTTACAATGGAGCGTGCCTTGAAGCGACTGTTGTTGTGATTTGGTGCAATATAAAGAAAATTGAATTGAATTGTTGCAAACGTCATTCGATTATGGCTCTTCAAAAGTGGGGGCATAAAAAATAATATCATCAAACTTGGTGAGTGTATGCAGACCCCAAACAGCCAGAGCCTGACCTGCACCAGGTAACAAAAGCAGTGATGAGCAGTCAGGCTTGTAGCATTGTAGCACTGCAGTGACTGTGAGCTTTGTGCTTGTAATAAAAATAAATAAATAAATAAAAAAGATTTTGTGCATGTCCTCATTAAGATAGGGATTTGTGTCAGCTTATGAGCCTAAGGCAATTATATGACAATGCATCTCAGGCCATGTAGAAGATAAATGCAAGAGTAATGCCACAATCAGAGTAATGAATAACTTTCTTTGTATTTTCGTTCTGTTTTTATGAGTATTGACACCAACACTCTTGCTTTTACATCCCAGCAGAGCAGTTACGGACACTGACACACTGGTATTAACTGGCACTTTAAGAGGATATTGTGTTCACTGTACCAGATCTGACTGTGAGGAGAGACCGGTGAGCTGTGCAAGAAAGGAAACAGCTGTGAAGTCGCTCTCTGAAGCAGCGCACTGAAGAAAACATTGGCATGCTCTACGTGAAAACAGGCTTTAGTGTCCCCTGTCCCCTCCCTGGCAGCTACAGAGATACCTACCACCAGGTTTTTTGAGAATAGTCACTTTTTGTTTTTTAAATCTGCCTAAATCTGCCAGTCAGGAAAAAAAGCTGCCACCATCCCTACAGTTGATAGAGCTACTTTCAGCTGCTCCCTTATTCACAAGAGGTCACCGCATGTTTGATTGGGTCAAATTCCCCTTAGAGATTTGTGTCCTGGGATCAAACCAGGAATCTTTCACTTGTTAGGCAAATATGTAAATCATTACAATATGGAGTCACTGCACCCTACAATCAATAATTCATTAATATTTTACCTAAATCTGCTGTATCCTGTTATACATTTGTTTTTTAAGAAAATTCTGTTCACGTGAGATTAAAACTGATCACACTGCAGTAGGTTTTGTGGTAAAATATATTAGTAGGTTGTATGAATTTGATAGCTACTTTACTATGTATAGAGAGCAGACCTATAGGAAACACCTATGTACACCTACAGATTGTTTTTAAGTTAAAAAGATAACGATGATAATAAACAGTAAAATAAAAATGTTTACAGTGCCAGCTGTGCCAGGACTCAACCTAAAGACCTGCTGTGTAGCAACTGATTAAACTCTAAAACACTCTGTTTGACAGCTCATCACTCAGAGGTGTACAAAATGAAAATTGTGATTTACATGAAGTCTTGATTGATGCCAGTAATAATTAATAGTAGATCAGCTAAATCAGCAATGTTGCACAACGTGTGTGTAACTGCCACGATGGGGATGCTCAGAGAAAAGGCGCCTTCGAGCTCTACAAACACACCTTCAGTTTCTGTTGGATTTTGTGAAAGAGGAACAACAGGCCGCATCTTATCAGTAACCCTTTACAGACAGGTGTGCGTCTGTGCCTCCAGCAACTTCAGGGGGAAATCTGTGTCTAGAGCAAACATCTGGAGCTATCACTATCAAAATGTTTGGGTTTGGATGTCTCTTGACATTAGTGGCTTTATTCTGGGATGATCATTGATCTTCATTACAGCCTTTCGTTTGTTAAACATGCATTGCCTCACTTACCAAAGTGAACCAAGCTGAGCACCTGCACACACACAGTATAGACCTAATTATGATATGTAGCAGTGTACCTCATTTTATAATGCTTGCAAAAAAAAAAAAAATTAGTAGCATCATTACTCATACATGATTCTCACTGAGTAGTTTGAGTAAATGATTTGTAGGTGGTTAGCTTAAAAGCCTTAAGAAGTCAGGTTATGTGAAAGTCAGGCTCTTAGACAATAAACAGGCTACAGTCTGTGTGTTGTCTTCTCTCATTATCAGCTTTTTACTGGAGTGTGAGCAGAGCGCTGGACTTTTAAAAGTAAAACATTCGTCCTCCTCTTTGTTGCCACCCACCATCCCACCCATTTGCCATTAGAACAAGGTAGAAGGCATAACACCAGTATTTTTCTTAATAACATCCTCTAAGGGAAACATTTATAAAAAGAAATATTGGTCCCATAGGAACCCTGTGCAACACCATAACTAACTTGTATAATACCATATGCTGTTCTAACATGTGCATAATGAGGCTTTGAAAAAAAAAAACATTTTACAGTTTCCACATTCCTGTGTTATCTTTATATTTTCCATGACTGTCTCTTATTTCTGCAATGCATTCTATATTTTCTCTATCTGTATGGGATCTTTTGACTAGCCCTTTTTTAATATTATCTTTGGAACTTGCTCTGGGCCAAGAAAAACTGGTGATCCATTAGGATGTATGAGTTTGCTCTCTGGCTGTTTAATATAGAGGGTGACAGTGATGATGACAAGGATATGTGACACACACACACGCATGCACACACACACACACACACACTTGGAATTCTCTCTATCAGTTTCATGAGGTAATCACCTGAAATGGTTTTCCAACAGTCTTGTAGGAGTTCCCAGAAGTGCTGAGCACTTGTTGGCAAGAGATCAATAGAGGCTGGGGTCTACCACACAAGGCAAAACTCCAGGTGCATGCCCCTGAGACAATCCAGCACATAACAGCAGGATCCAAGATGCTCGCAGGCAGGGCATTCATGGAACCAAGTGGCTGACATAGTATACAGTAACATATGTGCCAAGTATAGCCTGGAAGTCCGAAGGTCAAAATGGGATACTCCCCCAAGGGTGGTTGAGAATGGCCAAAATAAGATTCTGTGGGACAAACTGGTGATGTCTAAAAAAACAGACATAGTAGTGGTGGACAAGAAGTGAAGAAAGTCATAGTGATAGATGTAGCAATACCAAGTGATGGAAACATCAAGAAGAAGGAAGATGAGAAGCTCACAATAAATACCAAGGGTATGAGAGAAGAGTGGGTGGGAGAATGGCTCCAGCAGATTCCAGGAACGACATCTGAGATCTCTGTCCAGAAGAGTGCAGTCTGGCCATGTTATTTTCTTTTAACAGAACAGTAACTTGGGAGAACAGGATGTTCTGGACAAGGTAAGTGTGCTTGATGTTTTATGTACATACAAATATTTAAACATCCTGCACACACATCATTCACGTATAGGAACAATATGTACTGTGAGAGGATGCAAGATTGCTTGTGCATACTGTTTATAGAAGTATAGACAAAGAAGCATAATACAACTTAGACACATGGACATATACTTAGAAGGCACTTCATTAGGTACAACTTACTGGTACCGGGTTGGACCCCCGTTTACCTTCAGAACTGGCTTAATTCTTCATAGCATAGATTTAACAAGCTGCTAGAAACATTCCTCACAGATTTTGGTCCATATTGACATGACAGCAACATGTAGTTGCTGCAGATTTGTCAGCTTCACATCCATGATGTGAATTTCACATTCTGTCACATCCCAAAGATGCTCTATTGGATTGCAATCTGATGACTGTGGAGGCCATTTGAGTACAGTGAACTTATTGCCATGTTCAAAAAACCAGTTTGAGAGGATTTGAGCTTTGTGACATGGTGAGTTATCCTGCTGGAAGCCACCATCAGAAGATGGGTACACTGTGGTCATACAGGGATGGACACGGTCATCAACAATACTCAGGTAGACTGTGGTACTTAACTTGTCAGTTGGTACTTAAGGGGCCCAAAGTGTGCCAAGAAAATAGCATTACGCCACCACCAACAGCCTAAGCTATCGATACAAGGCAGGATGAATCCATGCTTTTATGTTGTTCACAGGAAATTCTGACCCTAAGATAAGATAAGATAAAATAAAACTTTAATGAGGGGGTAAAGACCCCTATTATTGTAGGGTCTTTACCCACAATACAAAGTGCCTTGAGGCGACAGTTTGTTGTGATTTGGTGCTATATAAATAAAATTGAATTGAATTGATCCCACGACGGGGAAATTTGTGCATTACAGCAGCCCAATACAGAGAAAAAATGAAAAGGATGAGTAAGAACAAGTAACTAAATTAAAAACTAAAATAGAATAGAATAAAATAAAATAGCAAAAATCTATACACATATACATAAGCACTATATACATATACATATATTTATGTATATAGTGCTTATGTATACATAAGCACTATATACATAAATATATATATCAGTGTCAATACCCACATTTACATATACACACATATACACACACGTCACTACCATCTGAATGTGGGAAATTGAGACTCCGCAAACCAGGCAATGTTTTTGAATCTTCTATTGTCCACTTTTGGTGAGACTATGTGAATTGTAGCCTCAGTTTCCTTTTTCTTAGCTGACAGCAGTGTCACCCAGTGTGGTCATCTGCTGCTGTAGCCCATCTGCTTCAAGGTTCACTGTGTTCTGAGATGCTCTTCTGCATACCTTGGTTGTAAAAAAGTGGTTATTTGAGTTAGTGTTGCTTTTCTGTCAGGTCGAAGCATTCCGGCTATCCTCATCTGACCTTTGGGTTTAACACGGCATTTTCACAGGATAGTTTGTCTTTTTCAGGTCATTCTCTGTAAACCTTAAAGATGGTTGTGTGGGAAATTCCCAGTGGATCAGCATTCTCTGAAACACTTGAACCAGTCCATCTGGAACCAACCATGCCATGGTCACTTAAATATTCTTTTTTTTATGCCCCTATTCCTCATCAATTTAATATTTCCATATACTTCTAATTCCTCTGTGTGTGTGTGTGTGTGTGTGTGTGTGTGTGTGTGTGTGTGTGTGTGTGTGTGTGTGTGTGTGTGTGTGTGTGTGTGTGTGTGTATCTGCTGAATTCTGTTAGCTTTTGAGCATCTTCTCTCTTAACTCCAGTAAGATGAGCAGTGAACTCTGGCATCTTTCCCGTGCTGGTTCACATTTTAGAATTGCAACAACTGTGAGAAGCCTGAGGCAGAATAAAGTCAAAATATGCTGCCGGCTTTAAAACATAGTACAAAGTAAAATGAAAATTCCTACTGCATCAACATATCCCATTGTGTTGAGGTTTTACAAAACACAGAAGGCAAATAAACACAACAGAGGCATTGACAGAAGGAAATCACTGCGTTCAGAAGATATGGAAATACAGATAAGTTCAAATAATACATATTTTTGTATTGATGGTACGAGTATGCTTACCATTTGTAAGGTCAGAAGAAAGTATGTGAAATTATGATAAAAAGAAGAGGAACTAAAATGAAAAATTATTTGACCAACATGAGAACAGCTCAGAGTATACATTTTTATTCATTCAACTGCTGAGTGAATATGAGAAAAGTTTGAATAGCAACAAGCATAAAGTAAAACCCATTAAACCATGGGAGAATAAAACACAGCAAGAATCAAAATGAGCCCTACCTACGAGGTCTTGGTAGCAGCTATTGAGCATGTACCCGAGTCTGATTTTGGAACATCATTTATGAGACTCTCATAACCCAGTCTCATAAATGATCCTTTCCTTTTGCCACACACAACTAGAGTAGCATGAGAGTCTGGTGACATTTACAGGTTTTGTGATTGCACTGCAATAAACAGAAAAAAAAAATCACATACAATTTATCACACTTGTTTAACAATGTGATGTTAATTTGTAATATAATAAATTCTACCACAAACAATTTGTACTTTAATCTCGCTTTGACAAACAGACTCTAAAAGACTAAAGTGGGTAATTTAAAGCTTTTAGTGGAATTCATAGAGAAAAAAAATAGACTATTCCTAAGCTTTAGTCTGAAGAAGGGCATGTTGGCCCAAAATGTCACGTTTTTTTGAAGATCTGTTTGGATTAAATCTTTTCCAAAAGATGGTGTGCGGACTTCTTTGTTTCTTATTCCCAAGCTTTACCCACAAAGTTTAGCAAATGTATGAAGGCTAACTTTCCTCACCAGACTGGGACAAAGATGGGACTCCAAACAGCAATGAAATTTCTTGAGGAAAAAAATCAACACTGGGCATAACGAATGTAGGAAAAACCTTTCACCGCCTAACACGAAAACATGAGACTGCTCTAAATCTATCAAATGTCACATAGAAAGCTCTAGCTCTGGCTGCAGAGTTCGTATCCTCTTTATCATGAGGGTCAGTGCATCCAGTTTGTGACACTACCACCTCCTGGTGGAGGAATTACACAGTACTTGTTAAACAAATCAGTATTTATCATATATATATTGCGTGACAAACTGTAAAATTCAAACTCAATTTCGACTCTTCCTTAGGGGGGGGGGGGGGGGGGGGGGGGCTCAAATCAGTCAGATATTAACAAAGGGGGAAAGCTCATGATGTTCCAGTTTAATGAAAGAGGGTCGGGAGAGGTCATGTGATACAATAATACCCAAATCTGACCACGATCCTTGTTCTCTCTGGAGAGAGGAAGCGAAGGTCAGAGTGCAGAGCGAGACCAACTGGCCAGTTTAATTGCAAATATAGACCAAACCGTGCCTGATGATAAGTAGACTTAAAAAGAAATGTGATGGGCTGTACAGAAATGAAACCTGTCTGAGGTCAGAGCCACTGTCACGTTACATAATCTGTTTACTGAAAGGCATTTATGTGTTGTTTTTTCAACTGTCAAGTAGCCTGCTTACTAAGCAGGGGCCATCATTTTAGGACAATTCTTTAAATTAATTAATCTGGATCCATACAAAGAGTGCTTGTTTAAGTGGATTGTCAATGATGTTCAGCTGTCATTATATGAACAGATTAACACTACTATTGTAAATCCTGCTACTGTGAGTAATTACAGAAGCCATTCTGCAAATAATCACATTTAATTAATACGAATGGCTTCAATAAAACGAAATCATGTGAACAGGGATTCTCATGGTCTCATGGTACTGAAAACACTATTAATCCATCCAATCCCCATCAGCCCCACAGCCTCTTATGCAGGCTAAAACAACAGAGCAGACTAACATCTAATTAAATCTGACGATGTAAAATGTAACATATTTGCTATAGCTTTGACTTCAATATTACAGTAATTCATTGTACTAAATGTTGCATAAACAGCTCTTGTTTTCATTTTCCAGAAGCATAAACTGGAATACTGCTGCATGAGGTTTATTGATGTAGGTTATAAATTACTTTAATTAGAATTATTTTTCTTTAGGATTTCATTGGGCTACTCTCTGACAAATACCACAGTTCGGCAAACTTTGATCGGTTCGGAAACCAGAACTTACCAAAGCAAGAGTTGACGAAGCCATACCAACTGCAGCCGCTGCGCCCCAACAGCCACTTTCCGCGAATACTGGACGCAAAACTGAGAGTAGTGCCGAACAAACACACCAGCATGTCACTCACACTGATGTTTAGCAGCAGCATGTTTACCGGTGTTCGCAGTTTTTTGAATTTGCAAAACAGCAGCAACACAATGAAGTTGTTCAGGAAGCCAAAAGTCATGATGAAGCCCAGCACCACGGACAGCACCACAAAGCCCGCCGGGGAGAGCTTCGCCGCGCCCGTCGGCGCGTCCAGCAGCTCTCGGTCATCGCTCAGGTTGAAGCTGTGATTCAGACCAGCCTGACCAGAAAACATGCCGCGGTCCATTCATCGGAGTTTATCTTCACTCTGGAGCCGTTTCACTTGGTAGCCCTGTCACATTGCGCATCTAGAAAGTTTATGAATATAGTTTCCATCTTTCTTCATGCTCGCGCAGAAATGTACATCCCTCCACTGAGACTGAGCACATGTAACTGCTCTTAGGGAACTGACAAGAATGCTAGAATATGCATTGTAACCATAAAGTGCCACCAGTTACCGTAACACAATTCCCCCTTCGTTTTCACAACGTTTCGCAAGTTTGCGCTAAAATTTTATTTTTAAATTAATATTATTTTATTTTTTTTCGACAATCTAATAAAATTCAGCCCAGTTAACAAGTTACTTTTCCACAACAGTTTTTTGCCTGGGGACGCCATCAAGCCATCACTTTTAGATTGGTTGTAATCCGTGCTGTGGAGACGAATGCTGTTATGTGAACTGGGCTCCGCTTCAGCGTCTTTTAAAGGCAGAGCGACTCTTACATCACGGGTGTGATGTTTGGGACCACGGGGGAGGTAGGTGCGTTTATATGTGTGCGTGTTTGTACATATATTTTTCTGAGGACCTACTTGAGTTTAAATGGGGTGAGAGGAAATGTTTGGAAAGCTAGCACAGCTCCTGCATCCTCGCTGTGGGCGTTAATGTTTGAATTGGGTCTGGGGTAGTGTAAGACTTTGTGTTATCAATTTGGCTGTGATGGTCAAGATGAGAGTAAGGGGCTGAAGGTCCTCACAAAGACTGGAAAAGTGTGTGCATGGTCACCTCATATTTTATTTTATTTTAATTTACTACTTAATGTCAGCTTTGAATGGGCAACAACTAAGATGTTGCCCTTCATAATTAGGGCACCAGGCTATTTATGGAAGGACATCACTCAGGGATCCAGTTTTTGTAGGGGAGCCTGACACCACTGCCAAGTGAAATGCTGTAAATTATTTAGATTTTATGAGGCGTATTTGATGATTATGTTGACAAGGAAAAGAAAACCTGTGAGCAAATTTCAGTCTGGGTCTCACAGGTGACATAGAATAAAGCAGTCCCTGTATGATGAACATTCAATTCAATTCAATTTTATTTATATAGCGCCAAACCACAACAAACAGTCACCTCAAGGTGCTTTATATTGTGAGGTAAAGACCCTACAATAATTACAGAGAAAACCCAACAGTTAAAACGACCCCCTATGAGCAAGCACCTGGCGACAGTGGGAAGGAAAAACTCCCTTTTAACAGGAAGAAACCTCCAGCAGAACCAGGCTCACGGAGGGGCAGTCATCTGCCGCAACTGGTTGGGGGTGGGGGGAGAGAGACAGGATAAAAGATACACCATGGAAGAGAGCCAGAGATTAATAATAACTAATGATTAAATGTAGAGTGGTGTATAAACATATAGAGTGAAAAGAGGTGACTGAAAAAGAAACACTCAGTGCATCAACACAAGTAAGCCAGCAGTCTGAGAGCGAAGTGCTCAATTGGGGTAATATGGTACAATAAGGTCTTTAAGATAAGATGGGGCCTGATTATTCAAGACCTTGTATGTGAGGAGAAGGATTTCAAATTCAATTCTGGATTTAACAGCTAGCCATTGAAGAGAAGCCAATATGGAAGAAATATGCTCTCTGTTTCTAAAAAGCTGCAGACACCAGTAAACATGCTGCTGCTGTCAGAAGATGTCAGCATCTGTAATAATAATAGTTCTGTTATGGAACTCTCCCATAAGTTTCAATTCTGAATTATCTGAGTGCTATGGCTCTCTTATAATGTCTCTGATTTCTTTTAGGATAATTCCTAAGATGCAGTTAACTTAAAAGAAACACAAAATATGCAAAACATGCAAACTTCCTAGTGAAACTACTGTTTACAAGACAACAAGAGCAACAAATGAAATGGACCGTAAGAGCAAAGAAATAAATGCAAAAAAGGTTGTGCCACATATGTGAAGTGTTGCTTTTGCTTACCCATAATGTAAATGGGAAAGACTGACTAACCAAATCCACATAGTCAAAATGGCCAATAGGAAAGCAGTGCTTTGCATTAAAATTTCCCCCCAAGAGTTTCAAGGGGGTGGGCAAAGCTTATCTCTACAGCCCACCTGAAAACACGTCCCTGAGAAGAAAGTGCTCTAATTAATTTTAACACACCATTTTGGAACAGCTACCAAACAAGTAGTTAGCCAAATGCTCAGATATTTTTGATCCTTTAATTCAGGCATTCAGTAGTGACAAACCATCCATCAATCCATCCATTACATTTAACTGAGTCTTGGTACTTTAAGGCTGTGTTCTTTGTGACAGTTTAAGTAAGCACAGAGTATGAAGAACAAATTATGTGCACCTTTGAAAAAACGTCTAGTCTCTTAGTGCAGTTAATTAATATGCCCACATACTGTCAAACTAATGTGAATAGACACTAATACGTCTGGCTGTCCTTACTGTGGACAAAAGAAAAAAAAGAGAGAAAGAAAAAGTCTGCCATCAATTACACAACAACAACAACAACAACCCTTAAAGAAAGAAATGAAAAAAACAACAACCTTGTTTACAGAGTCTCTGGAAATGTTAGTGTCCTCACAACATACTTTCATTTTTATATTTCTATTGTATTCTATAACTTTATTACACAACAAAAATATTGTGGCATATTTTTGTAAAGAATAGTTGCAGAAACGTTGCTCCAGCAATGTGGAACAACTTCATATTCTTATTTGTTTTAGAATCTTTACAATGACTGATGCAGAAGCAACAGAGTACACAAAAGACTCTTCTATCGATAAAGTTATGAAAACAGCCTGTTGATGAAAACAAGTGTTACAGTGAGAGCCTTTTGTTTTTGTTTGGCATGCACACTTTTATTTTTGCACAAAGCTCAATGCCAAACATTTTACTTTTACAGCTGGTTCTCTGAAGCTGTTAGGAAACATACTTTTTACAACCAGGGCCACAAATTACAAGACAAACGTTGTTAGGTTCAGACCACCGTTAAATAAAAGAAGACACAGAAACCTGTAGTTGATCTTTGTACCTGCAGGGAGAGTCTCAGTCAGCCACCACACGTGTGTGTGTCCGAGTGAGAGTCTGACTTCCTTCTTCCTGCTGGCTCTTTTATTTTAGCATCACGTGAGTGTGTGGGGGTGTGTGTATGTGTGTGTGACGTCAGGAAACAGGCGTTACCTGCTTTCCTCACCTGGAGGGTTTGGGTATGTACGAGTATGTTTTGTCCTTACAATCTAAATGTCATGTGCATGCTTATGATGAACACTTCCAACACATTGTGATACATAGAAAAACAGTTAAACGCTTATCTATTCTTACAAACGTGTTGCAAACTGAAACAAAGTTGTTGTACTGTAAGTCCTTCTCATTTCTTTGACGATAAAATGAAAAATGTTCTGCACCTTTGATGAAAGGATGATGTTTGATAAGAGCACTTCATGAGGAATTTAGAAGATATGGTGCAAAAGTGGTGATGTTCATTACAGTTATCCCCGCGGACTACAAAAGTCAATTAAAAAAGTTGTTTCAAATAATTTTGCCTTGCTAACCTCTGACGTTCCAGGTTAATTTTGTTCATCAAAAGACAGTGATTGATAAGCTGTGCCATTCAGGACCTGAACAGATTATCCTTAGCTGAGTACTCATGTTCTACCCAGTCTTCAAACATGACCAGGAAATTAAATGTTGGTTGCAGTGGGACTGGCCTCAGTCTATATTTATCAAAGCTTCCTCCTCCAGCAGCCCTACATCCAGCCTTCATAAGTGGCTCTAGATTGCCCACAAGTTGATATATAGTTAACTCTGCCGCCAAGTGGGATGGATGTTGTTGTTTTGATGTCACAGTTGAAAAATTGTCTGCAAAACAAAATGAATAACAGTGTAATAGTTAAAAAATTGAATGCAGTTAATGTAAAATACATAACCGTTGTGAAAAAGAAAGTACACCCTCTTTCATTTCTAAGGTTTCAAAGACATAATTAAAATAAAAAAATTTTGTTACTCAGCTGGTTTTAAAATACAACAACATATAACATCTTACATCGTGTAATTTTTTATTTAACATAAAACTAAGCCAAAAGTCAGAAGCAATGTGTAAAAAACTAGGTCCACCCTTACTGCTTGCATATAAATTAAGAGGGTGAAGAGCGGCCGGGTGCTGCTAATCAAATGCATTTGATTCATTGATCATCAGTGCGTGTGCGCACTTCTTTAAAAGCAGAAGTTTGAGCAGTTTGCAGGTCTGGAGCTTTCAGGTGTGTGTTAACACAATGTCAAGAGGAAAGACATCAGCAATGATCAGAGAAGCAGTCATTGCTGCCCATCAGTCTGGGAAGGGTTATAAGGCCATTTTCAAACAATTTAAATTCCATCATTCTACAGTGAGAAAGATTATTCACAAGTGGGAAAACATTCAAGACAGTTGCCAGTCTTCCCAGGAGTGGATGAAAATTCAGCCCAAGGTCAGACCATGCAGTGCTCAGAGAAAGTGCAGAAAACCCAGGAGTTCCATCTCAGACTCTACAGGCCTCAGTTAGCAATGTTAAATGTTAAAGTTCGTATCAACACATTTAGAACAAGAGACAAACAAGACAAGAATAAATCACAAGACTTCTGGAACAATATCCTTTGGACAAACAAGACCAAAGTGGAGTTGTCTGAACATAATGCACAGCACTACGTTTGGAGAAACCCAAACACAACATATCAGCACAAACACCTCATACTGATTATCAGCACGGTGGTGGAGGGTTGATGATTTGGGCTTGTTTTGCAACCACAGGATCTGGGCACCTTGCAGTCATTGATTCAACCATGAACTCCCCTGTATACCAAAAGGTCAAATATAAGGCCATCTGTCTGTCAGATAAAGTTTTGTTCAATGAGCCCAAACACAGCAACAAATCTACAACAGAATGTGTCAAAAAGAAAAGGAGAAGGTGTTGCAATGGCCCAGTCAAAGTCCAGACCACGATCTGATTGAAATGCTGTGATGGGAGAGCTGAGAGCTGAGCATAATGCCCACAAATCTCACTCAAAAGAGTGGGCCAAAATCCCCCCATAATGATGTGAGAGACGATAAAATCAAAGGGCAAAGGAAAAAATTCAAGTTCTTGCTGCTAAAGGTGGTTCTACAAGCTACTGAATCATGACGGTGCATTTAGTTTCTGCACACCCTGCTTCTGCATTTTGGCTTCATTTTTGTTAAATAAAAAATGACACCATGTAAGACGTCATGTTTTGTTGTTCAAAACGAGACAATTCATCTGAAAGAACAAATGTCAGCTTCATTGTGGTGGTTATCAAAATCAATATGATAATTGTTGGGATACAGAGATATGTGTATTATGCTAGCCATTTTTTTCCTCCCTAATTCCCTGCAGCTTCCTTCTGGTAAAAGCGTGTGACCTGTAATTTTGATTATGTGCCACACAGCCTGGTGCTGTCATTCTCTTTACAGTTAAGACAACATTTCCACCACTTTCAGAACCAGAAATATGTTTCAAGAGAAAGAATGGATGAAAGTGACTCTCGTTACAAGGCTTTCTCTGTCAATTACGAGATACACCTGAACAACACATGTCAGTGTCACAGTAGATTGTAGGGATATGCAATGGTTGTGCTTTATATAAGCCACACTAAGAAAGTCAATCAGATGATGAAACGGGAAAAGTAAAAAATGAAATCTTTGTATTTTTTTAATCTAATTTCTAATAGTGTTGATTTTGTGCATGTAATGTATGCAGCAGTCAACCCAGTGATTTGAAAACAATCAACTCTTAACATACATTTATTGCCTTTAGAATAAATTAAACTTTAATAAATTAAACTTTAAAATACATTACACAAACCAACAAACAAAATGAAACCATCAGGGGTATTTAAAATCCAACCTTTGCCTGTCACTGGGTTATTTTTGAGCCATTTGAATGTTCAGTCCCCATGACAAATAAAAGATAATCATCTGGGAGGCTGGGCATGATCTAGTGAAAACCACATGCCAATATGGATTGTATGAGCGGTTGCAAGAAGAAAAGAAAATTGACTGGGTAACCTTCTCATCCCTGTTTATCTTTCAGTCAGAGATGTGGGTGCAAGAAGTATTTTTGATGAGCTCTTTTTGGGTTTATATGCAGCGTATGTTCAAAGGGTACCTGCAGACAAAATAATAACAACCTGAAAGTTCAATTACAGATATGAAGGCAGCGGCAAACTTAGGATTTTAATGACCAAATGACTAACTCATCTATTCATACCATAATAACAAAGTATTACACATAAAATGAGTGTATAATGTTTATATTGCTTCGGCACCTCATCTTCACAAAAAATACTTTTAACTGTTCCCAATGGCAATCAGTGCTCTGATCTGATTAAAGGTATATGTCAACAATAAGCCACTGCATAGAGGTGACTTAAAATACCTATCTCAACATGCAAGTATTTTTGATCATACACACACACACACATATATATATAAACTTTGTCTTTTTCATAAGGTTTTGCAGCCATCCAATTTAAATCCAAATGTGTGATGCAATATGACATGTCAGAAGACATCAAGAGTATTTCTTTGTATGAGATATCAGTCAAAATTATTTATTTATTACAGTTCCATAAGACATTTTGTAGTAGATCTGCAGTACAACAGTATATAAAAAGGGGACAATTCTCTCTGTTTGTATTGACATAAAGTGAGAAAGCCTCATTATATTTTAGTCCAAATTTACAAATTTAGTAAAACAATCCATGTTATAGCACAAGTGGTTGCAGAGGCTGAGAAGGGAAACTCAACAGGGTTCACGTCACACCGCAAAGGAGCGCAATGAATGAGCTACTGTGTGTAATGAAAATAACGTGATTTTGGAACTTGAAAGCCACGCCTTCTTAAAGAATGAGAAAAATGGTAACAGTATCACACCATTAATACTACAAATAAGAACAACCGGGGTACGGTCACACTAAAATAAGACGTTTATTTCAAATAGAGGTTTGTAAAGCTCCGGAACGTCACAGAGGCTGCAGGAAAAGTCAGGCTGCTTAATCGAGCAACGACTAGTCGCTCATCTGTTATTCCTTGGCCCAGGCAAGAGGAGCAAACTCCGACATGTGTACATTTCTGTGCTGTTAAAATGGGCGACTTGTTTAATTTTACGGTACTTACACGAATATAAACGTTAGACATGGCTTATGTCTGTTTTGTTTCAGAGGTAGTTAGTTTAGCATCTTGTTATACAGGCGTTGCTTAATGTGAAGCTAACGGCTAACCGTCCATAGTGTTACCAATGCGTTACAGTTTGTAGCTGTGTAGCTGTCATATCCGTTTACGAAAGAAGTAGCCATGTATTGCAGCTAATATGACTGCCTTCTCAATGTGGGCATAAATGGACTTAGAGGATAAGTTAAGGCGTAGTTGTGGTCGTTGACACTCCACAGTTTAGGGTTCCACCTTGCACCGTGTGTTACCTGAGCGTACGCTGCTAGCCACGTAAACTGCTCCCGCTCGGTGTTGACGTAGCAGGAGCATCTATCCCTCGCCTGCCCCGTCAAGCTACACTTTCCGTGAATTTGTGGTGCCATAGACAGCCTGCCCTAGTAACTCGAGACATCCCGAAGACCCGGCACCACCGAGGGCATGAAGCATTGTAACTCAAAATGCTGTAGCTGGACTTGAACGTGTGGCTCGCTTGTTTCCTGGTCCTGCGGCATTGAGCGGATGATGAAGCGGATCATCTGGATGATATCAGGCTTAAACAGAAGAATCATGAAGCTGCTTTTCGCCCTCGCTTTGATCGCCTATATTGCCTGTAAGTACACGAGTCTTTTAATTGATTTCGTGTGAAATCAATTAAAAGTTTTCTGGCGACAGTTCTATTTTCACTCGTGACAAACTGTACTCATGTGACAGCAACCAACTGTTGGGTGGTCAGCTCTCCCCCCCTCTCAAAGGATACCTTTCAAAGGGTAGACTACCTACAAGTCACCTTTCTGAATGTTTTGGGGTTTTTTTTTTCTGTGTCATATAACTGCCCCTAATACCTTCGGGAATTTTAAATGATATTTGAGGTTGTAGTCTGATAATTGATAACTAATCAGCAAACAAATCAATACTGAAAACATTTGTTTTAACTCCTCAGAAATTATTCACAGCAAAAATGTGGCATTTCTAATAACAATAACAACAACTGTAGTATCTTCTGGTTGTCAGTGATTTCTGATCCACTTGTGAAACTGTAAAGTAGTAGTTGAGAAAATAGTTTATTTTTCATCACTTGTTTCTCTTCAGCAGTTTTAATGTTTAGCTTTGAAAGTCTAGCCACCTCTCAATGTGTCGCTGCACTGATGATTTGCATGTCATTCTGGATTATGCATTTTAAGTGTCCTCTTTCTCTCTTCCAGCTGTTTGGGGAACATACACTAACATGAGGTACAGTTATTCATTTGTCTTCTACTTGAAATCATATGTTATCTACAGTCATGTGACAAAGAAAGTTTTCACAGAACTGCATTCTTGTGGAAAAACTAAGTACACACCCTATGATTCAGTAGCTTGTAGAACCACCTTTAGCAGCAAGGACTTGAGGTACTTGTTTTCTGTAGGACTTTATCAGTTGATCACATCAGTGTGGAGGAATTTTGGCCCATTCTTCCTCACAGTGTTGCTTCAGTTCATTGAGGCTTGAGGGCATTCATTTATGCTCAGCTCTCTTAAGGTCCCATCACAGCATTTCAATCAGATCATGGTCTGGACTTTGACTGGGCCATTGCAACACCTTCCCCTTTTCTTTTTGACTCATTCTGTTGTAGATTTGTTGCTGTGTTTGGGCTCAGTGAACAAAACTTTATCTGACAGACAGATGGCCTTATATTTGACCTTTTGGTATACAGGGGAGTTCATGGTTGAATCAATGACTGCAAGGTGCGCAGGTCCTGTGGCTGCAAAACAAGCCCAAATCATCACCGCTCCACAACTGTGCTTTACACTGCGTACAAAGTGTTTGTGCTGATATGAATGCTCCAGATGCTCCAGACCTTAATTCCTATGGAATTAGTAAGGGTGTACTTAGTTTTTTAAAGGACTGCATCGAGTCCTGTGATAACTTTGTTTTTTTTCACCTGACTGCATCATGATCTAGTAGGACATGGCTCTGTCGTTACCCAGCACATTCTGTTTAAAAAATATGTGGCCAGCATATTTTATTTTCTTGTTTTATTTCTGATCCTGAGACAAACTGCTTCAACTGCTCTCAGTGCTTGTAGGCCCAACAATTTGGTATCTGCAGATTCATAAAGTCAAAAATATGCAGTCTAGTTTGGAAGCAAACACGTTTATTTCTACATTGTAGAACAATAGGTAAAATATCAGAACTGTAAAATAACACATTTGTAAAGAGAAGAAAACAAGAAAATGAGTTTTAACTTTTGGGTTTCTTCAGAGTAGCTGCATTTTGCCTTCATAACAGGTTTGGACACTCTTTGATTCTCTCAGCCAGCTGGCATTTTTTTTAGGTACTCATCTTAGAAGCTTTTCCAAAAGTTTTAAAAGATATAAAACATTCTGAGCTGTTTTTCCTTTACTCTATTATCAGAGTCAATAAAGGTTAAATAATCCCACATGCATTTAGGTCAGATGACTATAGAGGCCAGGCCACCGTGTGCAGCATTCCACATTAATTCTTGGTGAAAGGGTACTTAGACATATGGAGCTCTTAAAGTTCTTTGGCACTGTTGCTTGTGCCAGAAATCTGGTGCCAGTCAGTTTTATATTCTTATTTTATTTTGTTTATTTCTAGACAGATATTTTTAATTATTTATAGTGGGTGATATATTTGCCTAATATGCAAAAGATCCCTGGTTTGAGGACAGGAAGAGACACAAGCCCATCCTCAGGAGATGACAAGCTAGCGTGCTCCTAGTAATTGTCCCAAGCCCGCATAAATAGGAATGGCAGCTGAATGGCCATGACCCACGTCCAGTCCGTGACACTGATTAGTTGCAGCCTGAAGTTTA
This sequence comes from Archocentrus centrarchus, assembly GCF_007364275.1. Classification (NCBI taxonomy): domain Eukaryota; kingdom Metazoa; phylum Chordata; class Actinopteri; order Cichliformes; family Cichlidae; genus Archocentrus; species Archocentrus centrarchus. Next base: position 22,885,003 of record NC_044366.1, on the reverse strand, counting down.
TGTGTGTGTAAGTGCTGCATTGCTGCTATACCGACCAGAGCAACTGTGTGTCTTTGTCACAATGCTAATGCCGTAGGTAGTAGCTGCTAATCTGACAGCGTAGCAATCTGCTACTTCCGTTTTTCATGCTTTTATGCAATTTCAGAGAGAGTAAATATTGTTCAGTATTAACTCCAACTCCAACATAGCCTGCTTGGCTCAGTCAGCATTATTTGAAGTGCACAAAGAAGGTGAAGCAGCAACATAGTAAAATCATTGCCAGGTAACAAATATAGGAGCCTTATAGTTTGTCTTAGAAAAGTAGAACTGCTTTATTAATTAAAACAGTGTTTACACCGTGGCTTAGCAAGTATCATCTGTGAGAAACAGCAGAAATCAACAGCTGTTTGACAGCAGCAGGCGTATTATGCTGCACATGCTTTTTAGACAGTGGCAAATGAATGAGCATGGATGATAGATATTCATCAATGTTGCTTTGTCTTCGATAATTATCATACTTGGGCGGTGCAGTGGTTAGCACTGTTGCCTTACAGAAAGAAGGGTCTGGATTCAAATCTCCTTCTTGTTTGAGACCTTTCTATGCAGTTTGCATGTTCTCCCTGTGGGTACTCCAGCTTCTTCCCACGGTTCAAAGACATCAGTGATTCTGTATTGTTGTAGTTGTGTACAATGAATATAAAACATTCAGCATCCACAGACGAGAGTGCTCTATGAATGTACTCAATACAAGGTTAATGTGGCTTGTATTCGAAAGCACTTTGAGTGGCTTCTGTGTGAAAGTGTTAATACTAATATATTTTTCTTCTATTTGGATCAAATTAAAAAGTGAGGAGGATTCAGAAACAATTGGACTTTGTCCTTGTCTCAGCAGATGGCAGCACCACCTCCTCAGTTATGGGAAATTATTGGAAATTGTAAACAATCAGAGTTCAATAACAAATGACAGCCTCATAACTTGCCCTCTTCTGCAGTGTTTTAGAAAATTAATAGTTGAATGTAAACTGAGTCAGGGCAAACTGGCATGTAACCACTCAAGGGGAGCAATGTATAACCACATGCTGCACAGCTGTGTGGATGATTCAGATCCATGGATAGAAGGTTCCTGGCGTTAGTACTGTTAACATAAGCCTCACTCAGCACATTAATCATTGTGTGTACAGTGTTTTGCATGGTTTGCCACACATTTTATCGGCATTTTAAATGTAATTTGGTTATTGAAAAATGTAATTGATTTGCCTTTAGATTGCTCTATGATGGGTCTGAAACATAAAATGTGGAAAACATGAAAGGGTCTGACACCTTTCTGAATGCACGTATGGGTTTAATAAACTGCCAAAACTAAATACCACCTTACTCAGAATCAGTAGTTGTGCCCAAACTTTTGTACTTTAAATGGGTGAAAAAATAGGCAATGTTTAAATTAACTCTCTCTTAAATTGGTCTCCATCAATGAATTTAACACTATAATCAGAACTCAGAGGATTCCCCAAGTCTGATACCATGTTTACCTATCTCTATAACGTCTCACTTTGTGCCATGGGTGGAGTGTCTCACAAGGATGACCTTAATCAGTTCCTTGGCATTGTGCTGTTTTGTCTGGTTAATTAACCAACCTTGACAAGTACCTGTGGAGCTCAGTCTACATCTTGTCATGACGGATGTCTATCCTTTATCACAACAGCAGGATTTTACTGTTATGGGGATACAGATTTGCTTCCATATAAAATATGAAAAAGGTAAACATCTCCTGATCTGGTGTTTTGAGAGGCTGTTAGCAGTAGATTGAATTGTAATGAGACAGCTGCAGTATGGTTGAGAGAGTGAAAAGGCAGTGAGTGGAAAGATCCTTGTTCAAAGATGATGGCTGTACTGGCTGACTTTAAAGTCAGGTGTATGTGAGGGAAATATGCTATTCTGCTATGACGGTGACATAATAAATTGTATTTTGCAGTTGCTAAGTGACTGTATTGCATCTTTCTCCACCGTAGCCTTTAACTGCTTTTATACATACCGTATTTTCCGGAGTATAAGTCGCACTTTTTTTCATAGTTTGGCTGGGGGTGCGACCGGAGCGATGTATATGTGACATTTATAACACATGAACCAAAATACTCCAGCCACTTGACATCTCTGTGAACTGCAGCTTTAAGGCAGTCTTGCGTAACCTGTGGGCGCAGTGGATGATGGATGGAGAGCACAGCTTAACGGCAACTGGGAGAATGCGCCACCCAACTTTCCTGGAAGTCATTGGATGGATCAAGAAAACATGGGCTTCAGTGACAAACCATCCTGTTGGGATTCAGAAAGGCTGGAATAATTGGAACTGCAGCTGACGACGAGTCTGACTAACGCGACACAGAAGAGGAAGCGGCGCTTTGTCTACGGAGTGTACGGAATTGTTTAGAAGTGACACCGAGGATGAAGAATTCAATGGATTGATGGTTTGGTTAACTTGTTAGTATGTTCTTTATGCTATGGTTATCGGAATAACTTAATGTTACGTTAACATACCGAACACGTGTTCGTTGTGCGTCATGTAGCTGAATGTGCTACGTTAGCATAACGTAGGCGTAACCGTGTTCGTCCTGTTCTTGAATCCATTATTATTTTAAATTGCCGTTCAAGATGGAATTTCTGCTCTGGGTCTCGGATTCTATCACCCCCCCCCAAAAAAAAGTGCGACTTATAGTCCAGTGCGACCTATATATGTTTTTTTCTTCTTTATTATGCATTTTTTGGCTGGTGCGACCTATACTCCGGAGCGACGTATAGTCCAAAAAATACGGTATACATATTTGAGCTGTTTTAAAACAGCTTGCAAGACTCAGTGGGATTTATAGCAGACTATAGTCATAAGCCATTGGATCTGATTATCCATACAGGACAAACATTTCATTGATATGTCACAGCTAAAAGGTTCTGACTCTCCAACACTGTCATTTACAAATGGGACAGCCCCCTCACCAAAAATCCAGCTTCACATTGGCCTGTGCTGTGGAGTCATCTGTAAAGTGGTGTCAACAAGCACTTTGGCTTTTGGCTGTTGCTGTGGTCTGAAAAACTTTCCTTCTGTCTTTATGAAGCATTAGTGGTCAATCAAAACAGTAAAAAACATGCAGACTTGTGGAATAAACCACATTAAGCTACTTAAGTGTATGTAATGGAATAAAACAATACAAATTTGTACAGTGAGCTGGGTGAAACATGCAAGCCACACCTTTTAACATCTGTGTTGTATTAAATGTGTTGCAAGTGGTTCAGCTGAACTCGTTCATTTCCTTTTATTCATTGTTGTAATGGGTTGACTTAATAATTTTGCCCCAAAACACTGATATGTCAGTTCATAATAAGCAGAAAAATGCATGCTTAAGCTTGTAGTTACGGTCTTGTCCTTGATTAAGTCTTCTGGCTTGTCTTTGTGTTTCTCTTTTCATAGATCAATACAAGAAATCGGAGAAATGAAGATTGAGCAGCAAATTGAAGACGTGAGTTTGAAATAGAAAGCAGTTCTCATTACACTGATCTGTTTTATATATTTACAGGACCAAGGAGCTCTGCTCTGTGTTATCAGCTAGTATTTCACTTTCTCACGGATATATTTGGCATTTATATTAATCATTTACTAGAATACACCTTCACAAAGGCATACATGTTGGGACAATCCATGCTTTTACTGCTTTCCTCAGTAACCTGACCTAAATGTTTTGTTTTTATTGGGCTTAGAAAAAACCACCACCACAAAGCAGGTCATCAATAATATTGTCAAAATTGTTCAATAATCGTTGCTTTTCTTGTGGTCGCTTGAATACTTACAATGAATAGAAACTGCCATCATAGTAAAAGATATTCTTATTCTCTTATTACTATAGTAAAATAAATACTCAGCAGCATAGAAATGTTTATTTACTTATTTATTTATATTCTTTTTTGTGTTCATTGATCACTGACTTGTTATGTTTTGTTATGTTTTAGCCGTTCTTCTATTACCCAAAATATAAGTTCAGCAGTTCTCTGTTTAGGTTGGAAGACCTACTGTATAACACAATTACTTCATTACACTTTTTTTTAAAAGAACACTTTTTGCCTGACAGATTACTAGGAGTTGAAGTGTTCTGCAGATGGCTGTAGAAAAGTTACAGGATTACATTTCTTTGTTTTAAGCTTCCTTAAGCTTATCAAGGCTCAGCTAAAAAAAAACAGGAACTACTGATTGAATAATATATTGACACATATGCATTATACTTTCTGGCCTTTTTTGTTTTGCTTGCTGATAGCTGCCAAATTATTGACACGAAATCACTACTGAAAACCATCTTTTTCCCAGTTTGGAGATTGCATTGTTTAGGTTTCATGCTGGTCTTCTCTGTGACCTGGTTTTGTGGTTATTAGGCCAAAACTCTGCTAAGTTGCATGTAATTTAGTGCATAGATATGACTGGAAGCATTCATGAGAAATTCTGTTGTGAAATATTGATTTTTGTACAGAGTAAATAGCAGTGGCTCTGGATGCACATCGTTATCTGCCACCCTGTGACTTGGTTCGAAACCACTGTCAGACATAATGCTGGATGGGAGATAAAATTCAGATCTGTTAAAGGCATTAAACGTCAAAACCCACAAAGAGCAAATTCTGTGACAAGACTGTGATTGACAGTATCAAAAGCTTTAGACAGCTCCACAAATAGTGCACACTAGGGTTGCTTTTTATTGAGTGAATTAACAACAACAACAGCTGCAGCAGTTACTGTGCAATGAGCTGTAGCTAAGGGATATTATTATCCTCTGGCAAGCAATATATGTGTGAGTTGACTCTTAATTCTAGGATTTTGAACAGACAGGACAGGTGGATAGTTAAGTGTAACCAACTGTAGGGGATTTTTTTAAAAGTCAAAATGGATTTAAATATTTGTACAAGTGGTGACTAACCATGGATGCATAGAATCAGGTCTGCACAACAAAACACTCACCAATGAAATGTTCATGTTTATGTTTGTCTGAGCCTCATAAATCCTTGATTCTGTGAGAGGTCTGAGTAAAATTTAAAACAAGACTAGAAGCAGAATTTTTTTATGGTTGTGTTGTTGGTTTTGACATTAGTTTTAGTTATACATTAAACATAAAAATACTGCAAAATAACAATTAGTTTACCATGTCACCATGTTTACCATGCTTTTGTTGGTGGTGATCAGATTGTAAACACAGCTGACGGTGAGTCTAACCTTGTTTTGTGTAGAATAAATGTTCAGCGAACAAACTTGTCTAACTAAAGGAAGTAAAAGTCGTAACGAGATTTCCATCGGTGAACCTGCAGAAGAATCGTTACTGGCTGCCGAGCGTACTCCCCGGCCTGCGCGTCTCCTTTACTGTGAGGGGCTCTCACGCGGTCTGCTCGCGGGGGACTGGACAGGTAGCCGGTGTGTACCCGCATGTGGTCACAGCCCCCTGAATGTGTCCGTCCCTTGGTTGTCATGAACCCCGCAGCCCAATATCTACTATTCTGTTATTGTTAAAATAAAAGTGCTGCCATTTTGTGCCATTGCGGTTGTACTGTGTGAATCTATAAATAACAAAATATTATTTATTAAAAAGTAGGTAAATTACTGTATTTACATTTTTGAAAAAAGGCACCTCACCATTGCCTATGAAATGAAATTACTAAAATTTACCATAAGATCCAGATTTAAAAAAAAAGCTCTTTTAAAAGAAAAGTGTCCAGGCAGATTTAGAGGGCCTGCCGAGAAAAATTCCGGCCCTTGGACAAATGTAGTTGATGATCCCTATGATAGACAATAGTTACTTAGACCCAGGACAAGATCATTAGAAGCAGCATAATTGTTGTTTGGTTGATAGACTGACATCAGTTGCTGTAGATTTGGCAATACTGTTCGTCCATGCATCCATTAGCTTCCTCTTATCTGTAGTCAGGTCACAGTGGCAGCAGGGTAAGCCATGTGTTCCAAGCATCCTTGTCCCCAGCAGTGCCTTTCAGTTAAATCTCTCCAGCAGGTCTACCCCAGGTTCTAAGCCCAGGATGCCCAGGAGGCATTCTAACCAGATGCTCAAACCACCTCATCTGGCTCTTTTTGACACGGAGGCACAGCAGTTCTACTCAATCTCCATCCAAATGTCTGAGCTCCTCACCCTGTTTTTAAGGCTAAGTCCAGCCACCTTAAGGAGGAAACTTAGTTCAGTTTCTTGTATTCTCAGACTTATACTTCTGGTAATTACCCAGATCTCAAGACCATAGGTCACTGATCCACCTCCTCTTACACCTTCCTATCACTAGTGAATAAAATCTCATGTTACTTGAACTCCTTTTCTGAGGAGAACATTTGTATATCAGCTGAAACAACAAATAAATCAATAACTGTGTGCAGGTTATAAAAATGCTGGTCATGTAGATAGCCACATGATAAAACTATAGTGTAGCACTGCCTATGACATACTTCTTGACAGTGGTTTATGGCACTGTTTGCATTCAGTGAAAATTTCAGTGACTATGTGCTACTCAAAGTTTTTAAACATTAATCTTGGTTTTCATTTAGAAAACAGTTATTTTGAGTTCTCTTCAGTTAACTGCATCCAGCAAATGTAAATGAAACAGCTTTTCAATGCATACAAGGACATACACAGTTGAAAAGTCAGCTACATACAAATTATAATTCCCAGTTATAATCAAAGTGAGGGCTTATCACAGATTGCAGATGTTCACTGAAATAATTACAGTCTGTTATCATGTTGACCTTAGAGTTTTCTACCCTGTGACGGTCATCAAGTTGCTGGCAACCTTAATACAGATGTTATTTTTAAAAAAAAGCATAACAAGAGATGTTTGTAAACAGACCCACTGAAACTGTCATAAAATGCTTAAATCAATTCAATAAAAGGCTGTGAGAAGATTTTACTCCTGTTAGTTAAAAATAGGATTATTGTAATAATTTGTGCATCATGGAGGCTCTTCAGTCCTTTTTATGCCTCAGTGCCACGACAGCTGTGCCAAGTGGTGCTGTGTTTTTTTGGCTTGTCCTTCTGTACCTACATCCAGCCATCTCACTCTCAGCGACATGATTCCCCCTTGAAAGACTTGGGGAATTTTTTCAAATTTGAACTCAAAAATGAAACATTTTTATAAGGTGATCAAATGTCAGTGCGAGCTCATGTCTGTCCCATTCATGGGAATGATATTGCAGGAACATCTGGAGGGAAATTGATTACATGTGGTGCAAATGATTAGAGTCACTGTGACCACATGATGCATGGTTTTGGTCATAACTTAAGGATTTATATGCTATTATTGTAAAATTTGAGCCAAATGTCTAATGGGATAAAATAATCAAGTGATGACATTTTATAAAATTAGCTGTTACATTTTAGACTACAAACTATTTCACCCTGACACACACACACACATTCATGCAACACTGTGTTCTATGCCTTTTAATCACTTTCCATCTGTCACACACACAAGCTCCCATCAGACACAATTATAGGTTTAGTATCTTGCCCAGAGACACTTTAACAATCTTTCCCAAAGAGCTGAGGATTGGACCACTGACCTTGTAATTGGTAAATGCTCTAAAAAATATATACAAATGCTCTTTAACCTTTTGGATAATTTGCATCCAAAAGGTTGTGGGAATGATGCATAACATGCAATACAATACCATAAAAGAACATCTTTGGTTTGGTTAAATCTTTGGTTCCCAACTGTGAAATACCTTCCTCGTCTTCATGCCATTTATTTCTTTAAGGGCACAAATGGATGTAAACTACAAGTTGACTGGTTGACATAGAAATGCTAGGTATGTATTCTAGTTTGCGGAGCCTCAGTCAGCTCTGTTGTACCTGCAGAAAACACTGCTGCCAGCTACAGTAATTCCAGGATGTTTTGAGTTAGGCAGAGACTTAAATGGAATACTTTGTCATTTTTAATGCAACAATACCGTAAATTTGTTTTGTTGTAGTTTCTGAGGTATAGGAATTCAGTGCATACAGTAAAGCTGACTACAAGCGGATATAAGCGACAGAAATGAGCTTCCTTTGCATCCTTTTTCCATCTTTTATATATTGAAATTTATCTCACACTTCTCTTTAAGTGCAATAAACTGTTTCCATCAGTGCTGCTCCATTTTTGTTCATGATATTCTGTCATATCTCACTGCTTTATTCTATCATTTTCTAAGGTGTAAGTTTGTGAGGTAATCAGCTTTCTTGAATCTTCTGTAGCAAAGGAAAATATTTTTAGAACATAAATAGGACATAGCCGGTATCTATAGGAATCACTGTCATTTTAATGATTTGTATTATATAGCCTAGTTTGTGTCTAAAGGACAGGAATATTCAATAAACAGGTTAAAATTTTTCAAATAGGAAACAGCTTACAGGATGTGGCATTGCAGTAGCTAAAGAATCTTAACACGCAGCTAACTGGATGGGGATCTTTGGTCAAGGGATGCATATAATTTCATCTCTTCACCAAATCAATGTTATATGAAAATAACATGATCATAACGATAAACCGACACTAACCTGCTGCAGTGATAAAACTGAGCTGTTGAATGAGTAATTTATTATTTACTTTAATGGGCTTGTTAATTCAGCTCATGAGTTTCTCACTTTTTATCTCACTTCAGGCTGTGGCTCCTCTCAAAGAGAAGATTCGTGACCTGGAACAAAGGTTTGTATCCTTTTTTTTTTTTTTTTTTTTAATTGCACAAATTTGCATTGACATGTAAAAAAAAAGTGTTTGCTTTTGTAGACAGTCTCTCAATTTTAAAACTTTTTTTTAAATTATTATTAATTAATTACAGTACCCACTCAGTGTGAAGGAAAGGCTAATGGACTGATAAGTAGGCTTAAGGGCCAGTGTTATATGTGTTTATTATCTGCTTTGAAACTGCTGAATTTTCATTTGAAATGGAACTTATAGTGTGAGAGTGCAGCATCTGAATAGCTTGAACACTGAACACGGATTAACTTGAGATGAGAATATTTCATTGCAGGTTATCAGTTAATTAACCTAATTTAGTATTTGTTCTATGGTAGCTTGAATTGCTGCAGTAATTCAGCTTGAACTTTATACATTTGCCTATAGTCATACAGTTTTCACAGGGCTCTGTGCAGCCCTGTGAGAAAGTCCACCCTTACTGCTTCCACAGGAATTAAGGGGGTGAGTAGCAGCCAGATGCTGCTAATCAAACACTCTTGATTAACTGATCATCACCTCTATACAAGTAGAAGTTGTGGCAGTTTGCTGGTTTGGAGCATTCAGGTGTGTGCTAACACAATTCCACAGTTTTTCTAAGATTGGATGTCCTAGTAAATTCAGCCCAAGGTCACACTAACCCAAACGCAGCATATCAGCACAAACACCTCACACCAGCTGTCACACCAGAAAAGAGGCAGGTTTCCAAAGTGTTTCTATAGGAGTAACGACCATTAAAATAAATAAATGAATAAAAAGAGACACTCAAGCTGAATATAATTTTCCCCAAGATGCTCAGGGGAAAAAAGGAAAGAAAGAAAGGGGGAAAAAAAGCAATGAAAGAAGTAATTTTTAATGACAGATGAGTAATACTGGAATATGTTTAAATTAAAAGGTTAAAGCCTGCATGTTTGCGTTTAGTGTTTGTTTTCTTTGCTCCTTTTAATCTGATTGTAATTCTGAGCATTTTGTGGTTGGTGTTCTGTAAAACTGTAAATAATGTCCAAAATGCAATAATAATAAAAATAATAATTAAAGCCGCAAGCGGCGATGAGCGGGCCCTCGCACCCGGCGCGCGTCGACCCCTGGCGCGCTCCAGCCAAGCCGCGCGTCGACCCGTGGCACGCTCCAGCCGAACCGCGCTCGGAGGTTCTCGCAGACGAGAGAGTAGCTGGCTCACCCGGCTGCTGACGGCTCAGCAGGCTAGCCGTACTTCGCGTCGATCGTCTCCCGCTTCCACTAGGTGGCGTCGGTGAGTGCCCACTAATTAATATGTCACAATGCTCTATGTAATGCCTGCAGCCATCAATGAAACTGTAATGACCATAGGATGATGAGTATCAGTGTCCTACTGATTTCCTGTTGCCACTAGGTGGCGTTATGAGTGTGAAACAAAGCTGATAGAGGGGTGTGTCCAGTCTCCCTTACCCTCCCATTAAGCCTGTGAAGTTTGAGGCAGATCGGACAATGTATGTCAGAGATGTAACAATTTGGTGCACTGTGGTATATGAGTAAAATCCCACATTCAGAGGGTTGCTACGGCAACACCGTTCAATATTCTACAAAACCATGAATATCTTTTGATGGGCTACTTGTGTAGATGATCTGGAGCCATTTTGGTGTGACTGGATGAAAAGCTGTAGTAGAAGATGATTCAAATAGCAGGCCTGAAAAATGTGAAAAATGCTGCAAAAATGACACCTTAATTAGAACATGTCAGGCTTCCTGTTGGATTTCGGCTATCGGTCCAAGAGACTTTTTTGTACGTCTTAGGATGTTACTTCAGCATGCACGATTTCAGGTACACAGACCAAGCACTGCCCTGGGGCTGATGTTTAGAACCTATCTGGGCCTGAAATGGAAAAAAAGTCCAAATTCAGAGGGTTGCTACGGCAACACCGTTCAATATTCTACAAAACCATGAATATCTTTTGATGGGCTACTTGTGTGGATGATCTGGAGCCATTTTGGTCTCACTGGGTCAAATGCCCTAGGAGGAGTTGAGGCAAAAAGGCCTGAAAAAGGCGAAAAATGCTGCAAAAATGACACTTTAAAGTGAACGTGGCTGACTTCCTGTTGGGTTTCGGCTATCGGTCCAAGAGAGTTTTTTGTAGATGTTAGCATCTTACATCAGCAGGCACATTTTCAGGTACATAGAGAAAGCACAGCCCAGGGGCTGATGTTTAGAATCTCTGTGAATTTGAAATTGAAAAAAGTCCAAATTCAGAGGGTTGCCATGGCAACACCGTTCAATATTCTACAAAACCCTGAATAACTTTTGATGGGCTACTTGTGTAGATGATCTGGAGCCAATTTGGTGTCACTGGGTGAAATGCCCTAGGACAAGTTCGTTCAAATAGCAGGCGTGGAAATCGCAAAAATTGACACCTTCAATTGAAGATGGCCGACTTCCTGTAGGGTTTAGGGTATGGGTCCAAGAGACTTTTTTGTACGTCTTAGTATGTTACATGAGCATGTACATTTTCATACATGTAGATAAAACGTAGCTCCGGGGCTACTCAAAAAACTTGCTATTTTAAGATATTCCGAGCTGCCACTAGGCGGCGCTCTAACGTTTATGGACTTTATGCATATGAGTGTGTTCAGGGCAGCATGCTTATCACACCACTGAAGTTTGAGCCAGATTGGGCAAGTTGGCTTTGAGTTACAGCCATTTTTGTGTTCATGGCGAATCATCGAACTTTGCCGTCCCATAAGGGTCACGCCCTTTTGCCAAAAACTCACAGTTTTGAAAACACAGTAAGTCCAACTTCTTAAGGCTTTCCAGGTGAAATTTGAGATGGTTCTGCTAAACCACCTTGGAGCTGGACCTCCAAGTGTAAAATATGACATTTCCTGTTCCCACTAGGTGGCGCTGCGACTGATATTAAATATTGTCATATGTATGTGTTCAGGGGGGCACCCTCATCCTACTGGAGAAGTTTGATGCACATTGGATCATGTAGGTATGAATGAGAGGCAATCAAAATTTCATGGCGAATGATCAAAGTTCAAAGGGGCATAAGGACCCCTCCCCCTTGGCAAAAACTCACCATTTTCGAGATTTAGATTCCCCTGGGGGTGTAGGTTAGACAAACCAAATATGAAGATGATAACGTCTAAAACCTCTGAGTTATTAGAAAAAGTGTGAGGGCTGCAAATCGCCAAATTTGCATAATTAATTCAAAATGGCGGACTTCCTGTTGGGTTTAGGGCATGGCTCCAAGAGGATTTTTTGTGCGCGTGGACATGATATACATGTGTATGAAGTTTCATTCATGTACGTGAAACACAGCGGTGGGGCTCCAGTTTAGGGGGCGCTAGCGAGCCATTTGGGCGCGCCCTTGCCCGAGCCCATTAAAATACTTAAATTTTCACCAGGTGTGATGCATGTGCAAAGTTTCATGAGTTTTTGAATATGATAAAGCCCCCAAAAAGCCAATTCATTTGCCTGAATAATAATAAAAATAATTAAAGCCGCAAGCGGCGATGAGCGGGCCCTCGCACCCGGCGCGCGTCGACCCCTGGCGCGCTCCAGCCAAGCCGCGCGTCGACCCGTGGCACGCTCCAGCCGAACCGCGCTCGGAGGTTCTCGCAGACGAGAGAGTAGCTGGCTCACCCGGCTGCTGACGGCTCAGCAGGCTAGCCGTACTTCGCGTCGATCGTCTCCCGCTTCCACTAGGTGGCGTCGGTGAGTGCCCACTAATTAATATGTCACAATGCTCTATGTAATGCCTGCAGCCATCAATGAAACTGTAATGACCATAGGATGATGAGTATCAGTGTCCTACTGATTTGCTGTTGCCACTAGGTGGCGTTATGAGTGTGAAACAAAGCTGATAGAGGGGTGTGTCCGGTCTCCCTTACCCTCCCATTAAGCCTGTGAAGTTTGAGGCAGATCGGACAATGTATGTCAGAGATGTAACAATTTGGTGCACTGTGGTATATGAGTAAAATCCCACATTTAGAGGGTTGCTACGGCAACACCGTTCAATATTCTACAAAACCATGAATATCTTTTGATGGGCTACTTGTGTAGATGATCTGGAGCCATTTTGGTGTGACTGGATGAAAAGCTGTAGTAGAAGATGATTCAAATAGCAGGCCTGAAAAATGTGAAAAATGCTGCAAAAATGACACCTTAATTAGAACATGTCAGGCTTCCTGTTGGATTTCGGCTATCGGTCCAAGAGACTTTTTTGTACGTGTTAGGATGTTACTTCAGCATGCACGATTTCAGGTACACAGACCAAGCACTGCCCTGGGGCTGATGTTTAGAACCTATCTGGGCCTGAAATGGAAAAAAAGTCCAAATTCAGAGGGTTGCTACGGCAACACCGTTCAATATTCTACAAAACCATGAATATCTTTTGATGGGCTACTTGTGTGGATGATCTGGAGGCATTTTGGTGTCACTGGGTCAAATGCCCTAGGAGGAGTTGAGGCAAAAAGGCCTGAAAAAGGCGAAAAATGCTGCAAAAATGACACTTTAAAGTAAACGTGGCTGACTTCCTGTTGGGTTTGGGCTATCGGTCCAAGAGAGTTTTTTGTAGATGTTAGCATCTTACATCAGCAGGCACATTTTCAGGTACATAGAGAAAGCACAGCCCAGGGGCTGATGTTTAGAATCTCTGTGAATTTGAAATTGAAAAAAGTCCAAATTCAGAGGGTTGCCATGGCAACACCGTTCAATATTCTACAAAACCCTGAATAACTTTTGATGGGCTACTTGTGTAGATGATCTGGAGCCAATTTGGTGTCACTGGGTGAAATGCCCTAGGACAAGTTCGTTCAAATAGCAGGCGTGGAAATCGCAAAAATTGACACCTTCAATTGAAGATGGCCGACTTCCTGTAGGGTTTAGGGTATGGGTCCAAGAGACTTTTTTGTACGTCTTAGGATGTTACATGAGCATGTACATTTTCATACATGTAGATAAAACGTAGCTCCGGGGCTACTCAAAAAACTTGCTATTTTAAGATATTCCGAGCTGCCACTAGGCGGCGCTCTAACGTTTATGGACTTTATGCATATGAGTGTGTTCAGGGCAGCATGCTTATCACACCACTGAAGTTTGAGCCAGATTGGGCAAGTTGGCTTTGAGTTACAGCCATTTTTGTGTTCATGGCGAATCATCGAACTTTGCCGTCCCATAAGGGTCACGCCCTTTTGTCAAAAACTCACAGTTTTGAAAACACAGTAAGTCCAACTTCTTAAGGCTTTCCAGGTGAAATTTGAGATGGTTCTGCTAAACCACCTTGGAGCTGGACCTCCAAGTGTAAAATATGACATTTCCTGTTCCCACTAGGTGGCGCTGCGACTGATATTAAATATTGTCATATGTATGTGTTCAGGGGGGCACCCTCATCCTACTGGAGAAGTTTGATGCACATTGGATCATGTAGGTATGAATGAGAGGCAATCAAATTTTCATGGCGAATGATCAAAGGTCAAAGGGGCATAAGGACCCCTCCCCCTTGGCAAAAACTCACCATTTTCGAGATTTAGATTCCCCTGGGGGTGTAGGTTAGACAAACCAAATATGAAGATGATAACGTCTAAAACCTCTGAGTTATTAGAGAAAGTGTGAGGGCAGCAAATCGCCAAATTTGCATAATTAATTCAAAATGGCGGACTTCCTGTTGGGTTTAGGGCATGGCTCCAAGAGGATTTTTTGTGCGCGTGGACATGATATACATGTGTATGAAGTTTCATTCATGTACGTGAAACACAGCGGTGGGGCTCCAGTTTAGGGGGCGCTAGCGAGCCATTTGGGCGCGCCCTTGCCCGAGCCCATTAAAATACTTAAATTTTCACCAGGTGTGATGCATGTGCAAAGTTTCATGAGTTTTTGAATATGATAAAGCCCCCAAAAAGCCAATTCATTTGCCTGAATAATAATAAAAATAATAAAAATAAAAATAAAAATAATAAACGAAGCAATTACAATAGGGCCTTCGCACAGTTCGTGCTCGGGCCCTAATTAAAGCCGCAAGCGGCGATGAGCGGGCCCTCGCACCCGGCGCGCGTCGACCCCTGGCGCGCTCCAGCCAAGCCGCGCGTCGACCCGTGGCACGCTCCAGCCGAACCGCGCTCGGAGGTTCTCGCAGACGAGAGAGTAGCTGGCTCACCCGGCTGCTGACAGCTCAGCAGGCTAGCCGTACTTCGCGTCGATCGTCTCCCGCTTCCACTAGGTGGCGTCGGTGAGTGCCCACTAATTAATATGTCACAATGCTCTATGTAATGCCTGCAGCCATCAATGAAACTGTAATGACCATAGGATGATGAGTATCAGTGTCCTACTGATTTCCTGTTGCCACTAGGTGGCGTTATGAGTGTGAAACAAAGCTGATAGAGGGGTGTGTCCAGTCTCCCTTACCCTCCCATTAAGCCTGTGAAGTTTGAGGCAGATCGGACAATGTATGTCAGAGATGTAACAATTTGGTGCACTGTGGTATATGAGTAAAATCCCGCATTTAGAGGGTTGCTACGGCAACACCGTTCAATATTCTGCAAAACCATGAATATCTTTTGATGGGCTACTTGTGTAGATGATCTGGAGCCATTTTGGTGTGACTGGATGAAAAGCTGTAGTAGAAGATGATTCAAATAGCAGGCCTGAAAAATGTGAAAAATGCTGCAAAAATGACACCTTAATTAGAACATGTCAGGCATCCTGTTGGATTTCGGCTATCGGTCCAAGAGACTTTTTTGTACGTCTTAGGATGTTACTTCAGCATGCACGATTTCAGGTACACAGACCAAGCACTGCCCTGGGGCTGATGTTTAGAACCTATGTGGGCCTGAAATGGAAAAAAAGTCCAAATTCAGAGGGTTGCTACGGCAACACCGTTCAATATTCTACAAAACCATGAATATCTGTTGATGGGCTACTTGTGTGGATGATCTGGAGCCATTTTGGTCTCACTGGGTCAAATGCCCTAGGAGGAGTTGAGGCAAAAAGGCCTGAAAAAGGCGAAAAATGCTGCAAAAATGACACTTTAAAGTGAACGTGGCTGACTTCCTGTTGGGTTTCGGCTATCGGTCCAAGAGACTTTTTTGTAGATCTTAGCATTTTACATCAGCAGGCACATTTTCAGGTACATAGAGAAAGCACAGCCCAGGGGCTGATGTGTAGAATCTCTGTGAATTTGAAATTGAAAAAAGTCCAAATTCAGAGGGTTGCCATGGCAACACCGTTCAATATTCTACAAAACCATGAATAACTTTTGATGGGCTACTTGTGTAGATGATTTGGAGCCAATTTGGTGTCAGTGGGTGAAATGCCCTAGGACAAGTTCGTTCAAATAGCAGGCGTGGAAATCGCAAAAATTGACACCTTCAATTGAAGATGGCCGACTTCCTGTAGGGTTTGGGGTATGGGTCCAAGAGACTTTTTTGTACGTCTTAGTATGCTACACGAGCCTGTACATTTTCATACATGTAGATAAAACGTAGCTCCGGGGCTACTCAAAAAACTTGCTATTTTAAGATATTCCGAGCTGCCACTAGGCGGCGCTCTAACGTTTATGGACTTTATGCATATGAGTGTGTTCAGGGCAGCATGCTTATCACACCACTGAAGTTTGAGCGAGATTGGGCAAGTTGGCTTTGAGTTACAGCCATTTTTGTGTTCATGGCGAATCATCGAACTTTGCCGTCCCACAAGGGTCACGCCCTTTTGTCAAAAAGTCACAGTTTTGAAAACACAGTAAGTCCAACTTCTTAAGGCTTTCCAGGTGAAATTTGAGATGGTTCTGCTAAACCACCTTGGAGCTGGACCTCCAAGTGTAAAATATGACATTTCCTGTTCCCACTAGGTGGCGCTGCGACTGATATTAAATATTGTCATATGTATGTGTTCAGGGGGGCACCCTCATCCTACTGGAGAAGTTTGATGCACATTGGATCATGTAGGTATGAATGAGAGGCAATCAAAATTTCATGGCGAATGATCAAAGTTCAAAGGGGCATAAGGACCCCTCCCCCTTGGCAAAAACTCACCATTTTCGAGATTTAGATTCCCCTGGGGGTGTAGGTTAGACAAACCAAATATGAAGATGAGAACGTCTAAAACCTCTGAGTTATTACAAAAAGTGTGAGGGCTGCAAATCGCCAAATTTGCATAATTAATTCAAAATGGCGGACTTCCTGTTGGGTTTAGGGCATGGCTCCAAGAGGATTTTTTGTGCGCCTGGACATGATATACATGTGTATGAAGTTTCATTCATGTACGTGAAACACAGCGGTGGGGCTCCAGTTTAGGGGGCGCTAGTGAGCCATTTGGGCGCGCCCTTGCCCGAGCCCATTAAAATACTTAAATTTTCACCAGGTGTGACGCATGTGCAAAGTTTCATGAGTTTTTGAATATGATAAAGCCCCCAAAAAGCCAATTCATTTGCCTGAATAATAATAAAAATAATAATAATTAAAGCCGCAAGCGGCGATGAGCGGGCCCTCGCACCCGGCGCGCGTCGACCCCTGGCGCGCTCCAGCCAAGCCGCGCGTCGACCCG
This sequence comes from Archocentrus centrarchus, assembly GCF_007364275.1. Classification (NCBI taxonomy): domain Eukaryota; kingdom Metazoa; phylum Chordata; class Actinopteri; order Cichliformes; family Cichlidae; genus Archocentrus; species Archocentrus centrarchus. The sequence continues at coordinate 22,867,785 of NC_044366.1, read as the reverse complement.
TGGCACGCTCCAGCCGAACCGCGCTCGGAGGTTCTCGCAGACGAGAGAGTAGCTGGCTCACCCGGCTGTTGACAGCTCAGCAGGCTAGCCGTACTTCGCGTCGATCGTCTCCCGCTTCCACTAGGTGGCGTCGGTGAGTGCCCACTAATTAATATGTCACAATGCTCTATGTAATGCCTGCAGCCATCAATGAAACTGTAATGACCATAGGATGATGAGTATCAGTGTCCTACTGATTTCCTGTTGCCACTAGGTGGCGTTATGAGTGTGAAACAAAGCTGATAGAGGGGTGTGTCCAGTCTCCCTTACCCTCCCATTAAGCCTGTGAAGTTTGAGGCAGATTGGACAATGTATGTCAGAGATGTAACAATTTGGTGCACTGTGGTATATGAGTAAAATCCCACATGTAGAGGGTTGCTACGGCAACACCGTGCAGTATTCTACAAAACCATGAATATCTTTTGATGGGCTACTTGTGTAGATGATCTGGAGCCATTTTGGTGTGACTGGATGAAAAGCTGTAGTAGAAGATGATTCAAATAGCAGGCCTGAAAAATGTGAAAAATGCTGCAAAAATGACACCTTAATTAGAACATGTCAGGCTTCCTGTTGGATTTCGGCTATCGGTCCAAGAGACTTTTTTGTACGTCTTAGGATGTTACTTCAGCATGCACGATTTCAGGTACACAGACCAAGCACTGGCCTGGGGCTGATGTTTAGAACCTATCTGGGCCTGAAATGGAAAAAAAGTCCAAATTCAGAGGGTTGCTACGGCAACACCGTTCAATATTCTACAAAACCATGAATATCTTTTGATGGGCTACTTGTGTGGATGATCTGGAGCCATTTTGGTCTCACTGGGTCAAATGCCGTAGGAGGAGTTGAGGCAAAAAGGCCTGAAAAAGGCGAAAAATGCTGCAAAAATGACACTTTAAAGTAAACGTGGCTGACTTCCTGTTGGGTTTGGGCTATCGGTCCAAGAGAGTTTTTTGTAGATGTTAGCATCTTACATCAGCAGGCACATTTTCAGGTACATAGAGAAAGCACAGCCCAGGGGCTGATGTTTAGAATCTCTGTGAATTTGAAATTGAAAAAAGTCCAAATTCAGAGGGTTGCCATGGCAACACCGTTCAATATTCTACAAAACCCTGAATAACTTTTGATGGGCTACTTGTGTAGATGATCTGGAGCCAATTTGGTGTCACTGGGTGAAATGCCCTAGGACAAGTTCGTTCAAATAGCAGGCGTGGAAATCGCAAAAATTGACACCTTCAATTGAAGATGGCCGACTTCCTGTAGGGTTTAGGGTATGGGTCTAAGAGACTTTTTTGTACGTCTTAGTATGTTACATGAGCATGTACATTTTCATACATGTAGATAAAACGTAGCTCCGGGGCTACTCAAAAAACTTGCTATTTTAAGATATTCCGAGCTGCCACTAGGCGGCGCTCTAACGTTTATGGACTTTATGCATATGAGTGTGTTCAGGGCAGCATGCTTATCACACCACTGAAGTTTGAGCCAGATTGGGCAAGTTGGCTTTGAGTTACAGCCATTTTTGTGTTCATGGCGAATCATCGAACTTTGCCGTCCCATAAGGGTCACGCCCTTTTGTCAAAAACTCACAGTTTTGAAAACAGAGTAAGTCCAAGTTCTTAAGGCTTTCCAGGTGAAATTTGAGATGGTTCTGCTAAACCACCTTGGAGCTGGACCTCCAAGTGTAAAATATGACATTTCCTGTTCCCACTAGGTGGCGCTGCGACTGATATTAAATATTGTCATATGTATGTGTTCAGGGGGGCACCCTCATCCTACTGGAGAAGTTTGATGCACATTGGATCATGTAGGTATGAATGAGAGGCAATCAAAATTTCATGGCGAATGATCAAAGTTCAAAGGGGCATAAGGACCCCTCCCCCTTGGCAAAAACTCACCATTTTCGAGATTTAGATTCCCCTGGGGGTGTAGGTTAGACAAACCAAATATGAAGATGATAACGTCTAAAACCTCTGAGTTATTAGAAAAAGTGTGAGGGCTGCAAATCGCCAAATTTGCATAATTAATTCAAAATGGCGGACTTCCTGTTGGGTTTAGGGCATGGCTCCAAGAGGATTTTTTGTGCGCCTGGACATGATATACATGTGTATGAAGTTTCATTCATGTACGTGAAACACAGCGGTGGGGCTCCAGTTTAGGGGGCGCTAGCGAGCCATTTGGGCGCGCCCTTGCCCGAGCCCATTAAAATACTTAAATTTTCACCAGGTGTGACGCATGTGCAAAGTTTGATGAGTTTTTGAATATGATAAAGCCCCCAAAAAGCCAATTCATTTGCCTGAATAATAATAAAAAAAATAATAATAATAATAATAAACGAAGCAATTACAATAGGGCCTTCGCACAGTTCGTGCTCGGGCCCTAATAAACGAAGCAATTACAATAGGGCCTTCGCACAGTTCGTGCTCGGGCCCTAATAATTATTATTTTTGTTATTAGTAGTAGTAGCTGTAGCAGTATTCATTTTAAAGATGTGTGTTAAAATTTCCAACCAGGCCTTCATTTGTTCCTACGTGAGGGTTTACCAAATTTGTTTGTAAAGTGCTAACAAATTCTAGTATAAAAATGTGGATAACTGATTTGTGTGTGAAATTTGTACGCACAATCTGTGCACAGACTTATGCATACACAGTTAGTAAATGAGGGCCAATGAACTCAAAAAGAAAAGAATCAGAGTGTCAAAGTCCCGACCTCAACCTGATTGAAATGTTGTGGAGGGACCTTAAGAGAACTTTACATCTGCAAACCTCAGTGAACTGAAGCATCATTGCACAGACTTGGTGGTGCAGCATTGTAGCTTTTTGAAAGGATAGTTTTGGTAAATAAGTTGAGGTTATTTGTTTAGGTTTGTAGTAATTGCATCTTGGAATAAGTTAAAATCTCTAAATCATTAACCATATCATTGCTTTTGATTGGAGCTAAGTTAAAGCTAATCCTAAAATATAGTTCATTTTTTAATAATAATGCTGAAAGTGGATTCGCAGTGACCTCCTAGATTGTTCTATTTTGCATTGGGCTAAAGTGGTTGTTCTTGAAGATCTTCTGAACTAATGAGTTTGTGTTCTCTCTTACAGTTTTTCTCAGAAATACCCACCAGTGAAATTCCTGTCAGAAAAGGATCGAAAGAGAATTTTGGTATGTGACACATCTGAGTTCAGATCACATTTTCAGTAACTATAACAAAGGAACCTTGAGGTATCATACACAAACTGCAACAGAAGCTCTTATTGTTCCTCTAATCCCAACTTATCTCCATGTTAAAGTAAACTGAAGAATTTCATAAGTAGAACAGGCAGAAGTTGTGTGTATCTTAAGATGCTGTCTGAGAGGGCAGACCTGGAACAAAGGCCATCAATGCTCCCTATAAAACACCTGTTTATAGCTGTTTTATAGCAGCTATCGCCCACTTTAATTCTCCAAGTGGTGCTCACTGTGGGGCGGGGCCAGATGGGTGGAGCCACACTTAGTGCTGAATTTGTGAAATTCAGTAGGGTTGTCTGACATGGTTTTTAACTTATTTAGAACTAAACAATATCTAACAGAAAACCACAAATACAGAGACACCACACTAGCAAATAAAAAATTTAAGTTAATGTAAAGTGTTCATTTTTATGTTATGTTTGCTTTTATATTCTGTGATGATGATGTGAGGAAAAAGAATAAGTTCCAGTATTAATGTTGGCAGTCTACCATGTAAACTTCCCTAAATGTTACCAAATCTGAACGTAATCATCCAGCTCTCTGAACAGTAATGTAGTGACCAAGGAAGTGCTTCTGAATTACTCACCATGCTGCGGCATGCCCGTCACGTAGGGACATTACACAAAAACCATTCAGTGGATTTGACAGAATTGGGGATCAGAGAGTGAAGGTAAAAATAGTGAATTTTTCTAAGTTCGCATGATTATTGGTAATAATAATACCTTGAATATAAATGTTGCTTGATTTGGCTTGAATCACTCTGAGGGTTTCCTGATAGTAATTGTTTATCAACCCTTAGAGAAATGTTTGTCACCATTGATACATTTTCTGCACCCCTAATGCCCCCCCCCCCAAAAAAAACCAAACAAACAAACAAAAAAAACCAAAACAAATACGTTTATTACTTGACCTTGTATGAATTTTCTCATGAGATAAAATAGATTCTGTAAAAATCGATTCACTGAGTTTGATTCTCTATAGGAACCCCATGACCCCCAAAATGGGGATTAAATCGCTGATTCTAATAGATTTTTCTCAGTTGCTGAACAAAATCAGGGATCTTTTTGTGTCCTGGTGATTATTGCTAATAATAATAACAATACCTCTGATATTTTAAAAAAGTTCTCTTTACTATGACCATAACAACAGTGCTGCTTGCTGTTCCCGTCATGCTCCAGGGTTTTCTATCATTTTACTGGAAGTATGAATGTCCACAGGACTTCAGGGTCTCCATGACCCTATTTTTTAAGTGAGCTTTTTTTTTTCTTCTTTTCATTAACCTTACAATAGATGACAATAGTTTAGAAGCCATGGTAACTGTACAACTGTACAAGACATGGATAGCTGTAGCTTCAAAATACTTAGAGGACATAAAAATTAAAAATAAATGACTGAATAACTAAAATATCACTGGTGAAACGTAAACCTATCCACTGACAAAAATCAAATGAATTCAGTTGGACTATATGTGTTCATTCTGTGGCAACATAAACTGAATCCATGTCAGTCATATGCACTACTTCACTTTAATAAACCTTTCACCTCTTTGCTCCTCTCCAAACACCAGTGATGCACATTTCATGCTTTGTGCATGGCAGTAAACAGGTTGATGATGTTGGCTGCTGTAAAAGCAGCAGCCCGTCATGTAGTTTTCAGCCATTATTACGATTTGAAACAAAAACATTGTTAATTGCTGAGATTGGGAGTGTAGTGGCATTGAGAAGTAGTACTCAGATACATTTTAGCCAAATGTGTCCCTTCCTTAATTTCTAATTTGAGTTAAAATATTTCCATTTTTAGACCATTTTCTTTTGCCTGTTCACTGATGACGTGTCCCTAGAGTCATTGCAGAAGAATTGATCTTTGGTGCATGCCACCAAGGATCAGTGCAGTTTTAGAGATGAATGAATCAATCAAAATTTCCATTTGACAGGCAGGAGAAGAACCACTCCAGAAATACCCACCCATTCCTTCAGTCTATTTCCGTTAATTAACTCTAGGTGATTGATGGTGTCCAGAGCTGCACTGAGGTCAAGCAGTAGAGAGAAGTGTCTGAAGTCTGAAGCCATCAATAAGCCATTCATAACCTTTAGAAGAGCAGTTTTTTGTATGGTGTAGCTTGCTGTTGTCACTCAGCATTGGTAGAAGTTGTTCTAAAACCAGTTTCTCAAAATTCATGGCAAATTTGAGATTGGTTTAATTTTAACAATTTCTTTTATGAATATTTAAGTAAAGCATGCACATTTTACAAAATGCAACCAAAGTCCACTTTTGAAACATTGCCTGCTGTCGTGGCTACATGGCATAATACGTCAAAATTAAAGATGTGGATATTAATGCAATTTTGTACAAGGGCAAACAAAAATGGTTGCTGGGATTTGAGTGGAATATGTGAGCCTGCTGTTAATGAGCAAATAAAGCAAACACAGGTCTTAAGATGCCAGAAGGGAATAATTCCAATCAAGCACATGGTACACCTGGTGAGAATATCCCTGTGCAATCTGACAAAAATGTAAAATAAATAAAAACAATATAGTTATAATTGTAAATGAATGACCAGCTCTGAATACTGAAAACTCTGAGCTCACTTATCTTGAGATGGAAACTTTTGAATGTTTGTGCCGAATGGAGACATAAAGCCATCATTGATGAAGCTGGGACCTCCCATTCTAATCCACTCCTAAGTAAAAACAATGTTAAATTAATTTTTGTATGAAATAATGTACTTTTTGTCTTTAAGAACAAGTCAGCAGCAGTAAATGGCTGTACTTGGAGTAGAGAAAAGAGTCAATGGGTTAACACTATGGCATCTTTTCCAGTGTAGTAGAATCATTAATCATTTAGCAGATAAAGTGTTGGAAAGGTTAGAAAGACACCATGAGCATAACAAACAGAAAGTAAGCTTTCATAAAGATTGGTGAGGTCATGAGAGTGTAAGTTGTACAACTGAACATGAGCTGAAACACAACTGCTGCAGTGATTAAGAGGCATAGGAAGAGCCGTACTGCTGAAAAATGGATGGGTGTGCGTCTGACTTGGCCCGAGGATTAACTGTTGAGCGCCTACTTTAGTGACTGCATACACGGTTTGAAACACATCGCATGAGGTCAGCCTCTATGGATTATGTGTAAGAAGAAAGCCATTGCTAGAAAAAGTGAAAAAAGATTAAACAGCTCAGTGACAACATTAACTGCACAGTGTTGACCGTGAAACATGGAGGTGGGTGAGTGGGTGACATTTATGGATGGCAAATTTGCATACACAAGTATTGATTTATTGCACAGGAGAACTACATGGCTAAAATGCATGCAAAAGAAGTTTGTTTAGCATGTGTCTAAAATACAACCTAGTCCTTACCCCTAAGTTGTTTGCCAGTGACAGGGTGGACGTTAAGAGGTTAAAGTGGAAGGTAAAGTGACAAAATGTTAGCCAAAGAATGAATGGCAGGGCAGTACCGCTCCACAGATTTCTGTAAGACTGGTAATATTCATTTTGTAGGGAAAATAAATTAGATACTGGCTTACATAGCATATTTAATTATATCTGTAAATCAACAGACCACCTGCATTTAGAATAATACACCTTTAATATGTAAAATTTTGTTAAAACTGATCTGAAACTGCATTTGCATGCATGCTATGTTTGGAGTACAGTTTGCTCAAAGGCTATTTCATTGCTTTGTAAGGTAATATACACTTAAGAAGACTCAACATACCCTGACCCTGCAAAAACACTGTATCTCTCACTGCTATAATCATACCTGTGTGTTCTTCACTAGATAACTGGAGGAGCTGGTTTTGTGGGTTCCCATCTGACTGACAAATTAATGATGGATGGCCATGAGGTGACTGTGGTGGACAACTTCTTCACAGGAAGAAAGAGGAATGTGGAGCACTGGATTGGACATGAAAACTTTGAACTCATCAATCACGATGTAGTGGAGCCTCTCTATATTGAAGGTGAGTGAAAAAGTGAATGTGGTAAGTAATGACCTTTCCTAGTTATTGTTACCTACTACCTGTGGGTAGCAGTAAGGAATGTTATCCATATCCATCTTAAATTACTTTCCATTGATTCAAGAGACTTTATTTGCCATTGTACTTGCATGCAAGGTTTGGGCATATAGGAATTCTTGTGAGGAGCTCTCAAGTAACAGTACAATATATATATATATATATATATATTAGGGGTTGGACTTTAGCGCGTTAATTTCAATTAATTAATTACGGGGAAAATAGCGAATTAAAAATTTTACCGCTTTTTAATCGCACTTTGCACCGTTGAACGTTTCTCAGTACACGAGTTCCAGGCATACAGATTATATCGACGCACAATGTCAAAAATTCAGGGGCCGCATCGTTCGAAGGACCCGGCCCACGTAGACCGGGTCCTTTGCAGCCCACGAAGACTGCAAAGGCCGGAAGTGAGCGGCTGTGAAATTGGACGGTCTAGCCTTCATATCAGCGTCACCTGCCCTCACCTCTGCGTAGCTCATGTCGCCTAGCAACAGTGAGTGCGAAGCACAGCTGTGTAAAAGCAGCTGTTTAAACGGAGAACGAACTTTTGCTCCTTTTTGTGGTTTAATTTTAAGTCTTTAATTCAAAATAAGCTGTTAAAACAAGCATAACACATTTCAACATCAAGGAATACAGCTGAGCGAATGATTCATTTCCAACTATATTAAGTGAGACATTAATGTTGAATAAAACTATCCAGTTATGATGCTTAACTTTAATTTCAGGAGTTTGCTTATCAAAGGAGCACTTCCGCCGTTTGTTGGTTTGTGTAGTAGACTGGTGGGAACAACAAAAAACTAAATTTTGAAGTTTAAGCTTATGTATATTGATTCATTTATCAACCAAACTTAAATTAATATCTCTCATGTTAAATATTGAAATGCGATTAATTTCAATTAATTAATTACAAAGCTTCTAATTAATTCAATTAATTTTTTAATTGAGTCCCACCCCTAATATATATATATATATATATATATATATATATATATATATATATATATATATATATATATATATATATATAAAAATAAAACATGTGTATGTAAACACACACACAAACAAAATAGAAAATAGCAGTGCAACATACAGTGCAGATTAATGGAGAGTGTGAACAGCAGTTATAGTTTTTAGTTCTTCTGAATATTGCACAGTGGATTTTGGGTGTGGACAATCCTTGGCACATTGTATTGTGAAGCCTGGCATTCAAATAATGATGGTGAGGTTATGCACTCTGTTAGCCAAAACTCTAACTTCAACCTGATCTAAAAGCTGGGATTTTAGCATGAGCACAGTCACACACCTCCTCATGCTCACTTTGACTTGGTCATCACCAACATGCTGATTAAAACACTGCACATTTTGGTCTTTTATTGTGCAGTAAAATTGTTTTTTTTTTTTTTAACTCTTTTATCAAGAGAGCCACATTTGAAGCTAGGCTAATGCTAAAATTAATATTTTAATGACTGAAGCGTTTATATCAAAATATGAAGTTTTTTTAGTAGTTATTTTGATGATTCTACCAAAGCAGCTGATTGTGGTTTTGGAAGCCCGACGAGAGGCAGTCAGTAATAAGAAAGTGAGCCTTCAAGGAAGAGGGCAAAAGAAACAGGAGGCTAAAAGGGCTTGTTACAGACAGAGCATAAACTGATGGGCTGCACAGAGGGCTGGTATAACATTTTTTTTTTTTCTTTCTAACTGTTGACATGTAAAACTACTCTACTGGAGTCCCAGAATAAGAATGTAGAGCTGGAAGTTACAATAATCGGACCTCCTTAATGCTGTTCTGAGTGGAGGTTACACCACTCAAACTCCCAAAAGGATCTGAAAAAGAGTAATTTTAAGAAACATACAGTACTTTGGTCATTACGAATGCTTAAGTGTTCATGGTGATGGGTTATCACAGGGTCGTGTTGTATTTCTAACTGCATTTAAATTTTAAAAAGTTTTATGCATGCAAGAGAAGCTAAATAAATCTCTATGATGCATAATATTCATTTGGACACAATGCGTTGGTGTATCATACAGAATCTTATAAGAAACTATCAGGACAGCATACTCTGCATGTGGTTATTTTTTAAGAATTGTGTGTCAAGGGTGATGAACTGCAAATGGGATGCAACCCCCACCCCCAAAAAAACCTCAGCAACCGTTCAAATATAGCCTTCCTGAATTATCTATACAGATTGGAGTGATCACTCGTGATAAGACATGTTTGATGGTCTGACTCCTTAAGAGTGGTCAGGAGCTGTAGGTGGCATTCATGATGGCAACAGCTTTGACTTTATGTTTTGACACCAGAGTATTTGAGTTTTTCTCTTTTTTCTTCCACTCTACCTGTAACTTCCCAGTGCATGCTTGGAATCATAGACTTAACTGCAGTTTGATGTAAAAGTTTCCCCAATAAAATACTGCAGTGCATGGAGAGTGTTAATATATATGGTATATAACCTAAATGTCTGATTTACATTTAATGTTGTTGCTGATATAAAATCTTGAAAATATATTCTAAAAATAAATGTACACACCAAGAGAGATTTCCTGCTGCATGCCATAGACTGATCTGAAGTCAGTGTCTTTGGATTTTTGAGAGGAAGAAAATAAGGTACTGCAATGGACTGAAAAATACTGAGAGATAGAATGGAATAAGCTATAAAGGTGAAATATGAATGTGAGGGACTGAAGGAGGAGGTCACACCCTGAGTGGGTGGTAGGCTTTGCCTCGAAAAGAAATTATTTGAGTGGCCAACAAAACAGGAAAATGCTGAAGAGTGCTAAAGACTGGGATCGAGACAGCTAAAGGAGAAGTACCTGTTGAAGACATACAGGGCAGTAAGGCCTTCTTACAAGGATAACCATGTGGATCATGTGCTTTTCAAGCCCAGGTGAAGTACAGGTTAAGTACAACGTATATCAAGTTTTTTTTTTTTTGCTAAAACTCAATTTTATTGTAAGCTTATAAAACATGTTAAATCAAAATTTTATTGTATTATTATGAGCAATTTTTTATTTAAGAGATCAGATGCATAAATGATGCATAAGTGATAAAACAAGCATAAACCAGGGCAGAAGGATATGGAGAACACACAGCAAGTTCCCGCTTTCATGGATTCAAAGGAGCACAAATGTACTACAGTTTGGCAACTGCCAGGACACTGGCTAAAGATTTTTTTTCGGGGTTTACTCCCAAAGCCGTTATCTAACCAAAGATTCCCCGTAAAGCAGTGAGGGACTCATCCATTGTGGGAGAGTCTTCCCTTCCTGTGGGAGGATTTACCAGCTGCCCATTTGTCATTTGTGGTAAAAAATACTTGACCTACTAATGTCGTATTACTCATGTAACTGATGTTTTAATTATTTATCATTTTAAATCCATTTATAAAACCGTCTTCTTCCATTTAAAATGAAAGCCATGCATGTTGGTCACTGGTTCTTTTTTTTTTAATTCATTCTTTACTTCTAAAGGTTTTTTGACCATAAAAATATGATTAGCCAGTCAGCATTTATGTTACCTGAATTAGTGCTGCACAGTAGTTAAGCCATAGTGCTAATTACAGTGTTATACAGAAGGAGGAAGCTCTATTAAAAAAGATCAGTGCATATGCTTTCAGCAGCAAAGCAGTGCTGAAACACACTGCATTAATTATAGGTTTTGTTAAAATGTTTGACACATTGATGGGCACCACTAAAACTGCCTTAATTGTGGCCAAATAGAGATGTGTTAAGATCACTGAGGAGCAGTTATGTGTTGAAACCAGCAATAATACAACCAGACAGGAGTGTTCTTGTTGAAATGTTTGACATGTACAGACTTACAACTCAACAGTGAATGTTTTGATTATATCAAAGAACAACTATTTGGTTTACAACAATACTTTTCATCCAAGCATTTGACTTAAGACATGACTTTGAGTTTAGCTCTGTATCGAAGTAATGATAAAGTTGGTTCTCATTGTAGTTCTGATATGATATAGCACAGCCTTCTTTGACTCACAGTCCCCTTCAACTCAAATTTACTGCATTTTTCCAGCTTTTTTGCTTTTAGTCTCTTGTGCTGTTTTGCAGCATACACTTTCCAAGGTGCCTGTCAATCAAGTAAATAATCGTTTTTTCCAAAAAAGGATGGATTTATTGATTACTGTTTCCTCTGCTCTTCACAGTGGACCAGATCTATCACCTGGCATCTCCAGCCTCTCCTCCTAATTACATGTATAATCCCATCAAAACACTCAAGACCAACACCATTGGTACACTTAACATGCTTGGTGAGTAACTCAATTTGGACAGGTTCCACCTGTAAATCAGAGTTCATCCTTGAAGTACTGCAGTATTTTATTATTATTCTATTGTATTTATTCATCAGTTTGACAACTCTCTCTCTCTCTCTCTCTCTGTATATATATATATATATATATATATATATATATATATATATATATATATATATATATATATATATATATATATATATATATAATATAAAAATGTAAAATATTGTAAATAGTCAAGTCTGTATAAAAAAGTGTTTTTCTATCGTGGAGTCAGGCAGAACTAAAGAATTAAAAGGAATGAAAAGTATCCATTAGTGTCCCTCATTAAATTTTCAGCCTTTTATCCAGTGTCTCCAGAAAAAAAAGACTTAATATTTTAAACAGAAGTCTAAACGTTATGATGTATTATTTTGTCTGGGTGCTGTCAGAGTATTCAAATTTAGGTTCATTATTTAGGAATATGTATATAACATTTTTTCACAAGAAGCCTTTTGAAAGAAGTGAGAACTGTTTTTCATTCTTTCTTTTCATTTCCCTGCTCATAACAGTTCTGCATTGTACCAGGTAATAATTACTGAGTCAGAGTGGCAGGTATATTGTTAGTGGTCCTGCCATTTTTCAAGGAGCCACCATGAAACTTTTTTATAATAGGGACTATTGTTGAACAAGTCACGACTCATTATTGTAATGGAAACCTGTTCAACATTAAAAACTGTACGTGAATAGAGAAAAAAATCACAAAATACAATCAAATATAGATGTCAATATAACAAAGAGGACGCATGTACTGCTCTCGTATTGTGTATTTATTCTAATCTTTTAGCATTTTATTTATTATGGTAGCAACAGTTTGTGTTATGGTATATTCACACTTGGGAAACAGTGGTCGGAGGCAGTGGCACGACAAAAATTATTGCAACCTTGTGCATTGAACTTGCAATCATGTTGCCTTAAAAATGGTCGCTTTGAAGATGGATACCTGGTCTGTAATCAGGTGTCGTAGTCACAAAACCAATACAACAATCAGTTTGCAATTGGTTTTAACAACTACATGCAGTGTTTTTTAATGATACTGTTGTTAACTGTGATAAATGTCTACATACAGAGAAATTCTCATTAACTACGTACATTCAGAATAGTGACAAAACCTGAGAGATTTAAAAACATTCAGAAATTCCTCCACAAACAGTGACGCAGTTGCTGCAGGACACCAATTTATCTGCAAAATACCAAAGAGATGTAGCAGCCTTTCTCTGATATAGGAGCATAACCAGAATACAACCAGTCAAGTCGAGTCCCCTATGGTTTAAATGTGTCCTACTGCATACGGGATTCTGTTTGGACAGCGTATGGAGAGTGATTATCACCCACCACAAACGTGCTCCCGTGCAGTGCAACAAAATTCCAACTGCACATTGCTGGACGTGGATGACCTATGCGTCAGTCGAATACTGATTGGTTCACCAGTGGGCTGGAACAGGGAAGGGAGCAACAGCGGAGTACACTGGGAATGCGAGAAGCATGAAAAAAAATCATAAAGATCAAAAATACAGCAGGAAAAGCACAGACACTCTGCTTCACTTCAGCTGTTTTAACGTCACTCCTCTCTGTGGCTGGCTGACGGACCAGCAACAGTACAAACAGGAGTAGCCCACACACCAGTTGTATCGCATGTTTTTGACAATGCCTTCATCTGACAACATTCTGCAGGTAGATGGACTGTCTGTGACTGCCCGCCGACTTCCTTGGTGCTACTCTCGCTCAAGCATAAAACAAGCATATTGCAACGACACATCTCACAGATGCTCATTGCAGACTGACTCAACATGTTGGCAAAGTGTCTGCTTTTATCAGGGCTTTCAAATTGTTTTGAAGTAGCAGGGGGGCATGCCAAAGTAGCAGGCGCCTTATGACCGAGACCGAAGCCATGACGGCAGCAGACGATATGAATAGTCACATGGCAGCCGTGAACCAATCAAATGGCTCAGATTGAAAGAACGTAAATATTGTCACGTGCGTCCACATGGCGCTGGATACGGAGAAGGCGGACGGCGCAAAAAACATTTTTTTAGGAAAATTAAAAAGTAGACGGCGCAGAGTGGTGGAGTAGGTGGAAAATACGCCTGCTGCCGGCATAATTTGAAAGCCCTGTTTATAAATTAGACAGCGGTTCTTTGCAAACTGTCGCCAAACTGAGAGTGATTGCAGTTAGTTCAAGTTGGACTGCAGTTGTTCGGAGACTAGTTCCCTCCCACCAGGCAACCTGTGGAGCCACCTCACAATCTAGAGTGAGGCTCGTTCCAACTATTTGATCACTGCAACAACTTGCAGCCACTCACCAACAGCAAAAAAAATCAGTGCAGTAACCATACAACCACTGGTTTCTTTTTCTCTTTTTTGGTGTCTGTGTTGCAAGGAGGTTTGTGTCCTATTTTTACTCTGGTGTGACTGAGCTATTAGCTTCCATAACACTTCCATAATTCAATAACACATAACCATAACAAGGACTTTGATTTTCTTTCTTTTTAGCAGAGAACCACTGTTAGCACTGTTTTGTTTGTCTCCTAGGCCTGGCCAAGCGTGTTGGTGCAAGACTTCTTCTGGCTTCTACCTCTGAGGTTTATGGCGGTAAGAAAGATCTCTCCCACTGATCTGTGTGCGGTGGATTGAGCTAGTGCTGGTTTTGTTTTCCAGCATCATTGTGAGTCAGTCGCTGACTTTAGGGACTTCTTCGAACAGAATGCTGAATGAATGTGAAACCACACCGGTCGCAGCTGCTGTTATTTATTTTACATGTATGAACAAAGATTCCTATGAACAATCCAGCAGCTTTCACTAAAATGCAGTTTGCACTTTAACCACGGCCTATTGAAAATCCTTGGTGTTATCTTTGTGTGTGTGTGTGTGTGTGTATTCATTTACACATGGACAACTGCAAATGATAAAATTTTGAGGATTATAATTGATACTAATAATATGATATCAAGAGGTATAATCTAAAAATATCAAAATGATTTCTTAATCAATATTGATTAGTGTGAGATTGAAGCACTATACATGTTAACTGTGAGATTCAGTAATGACAAACAGGAGCTTTAACCTGAATACTAATTAAAGTCTGCCACTCAACTTGTTCTTTCGGGCCTTATTTATTATTTATTGCAAGTGTTTTATCTTATCTACTAATTGGTAATGTGCAGGTGTATCTTCTAGTTAATTGTGCAGGTGTCTGTCTGTGCAGCAATGAATAAGCAATTTTTTTTTTTTTTCCCAATCAAATTATTTTCATTGTGTGCAGAAAACTGATGTGAAAACTGCTTCATCTGTTCCAAAATAATTTTATTTCAGATCCCGAGGTACACCCCCAGAATGAGGAATACTGGGGTCATGTGAACCCGATCGGTCCTCGAGCGTGCTATGATGAGGGGAAACGTGTGGCAGAGACTATGTGTTACGCCTACATGAAGCAGGTATCATGATCATTATCATCATCATCGTCATTGTACATGTACTGTGCAGTTTTTATTAAGTAACATCCTCACTTTCCTTTTTTTGGATTTTACAGGTATTATACAGTTAACCCTGCAGTTGTCTGAATACATTAAAATACAGCTGAAAATCTCTACAATAATTTACATTTTTCTACTTTAAAACAGACACTTTGTTATACAATAAAAGATTCTAACCATGAGTCAGGATAACAGTTCAGACTCACTGGAGGTGTGGCCGATTGTAAAAACCTTCTGGGTGAGAAGACTGGAAATTACTATTGGCACAAGTGGAGAAAGATAAACAGGTCTCTAGCAATATTTTTAAAAAAAACAAAAAAAACTCACTGCTAAGTGGCTGTTTTTGTGATGATAGCTTTGTATCAGGCCAGGCATGCAGGTGGATCTTGTGTTGAGATGGGCTCAGTTTTATGATGAAAAATTCAGTAAAGCTCTTCACAGTTTCAGTTATGTTAAGACTGATGTGTATTGACTTGATTGACAGCAGCCTTTGATGAACAGATACGTTTGACTTCTCTTGCCTTTCCTTCAGGCAGGTGATATTTATTTATCTTTCCCCTCGGCAGCTCATTATTTTTTTTCACACTGGGAGAATTCTTGGAAATGACTGGCATTCAAAATCAAATGTCAGCTGTTGGGCGAGAATATCGCACATTACATCTATTGCCTGGTCACGTAATCAAAATTCACTTACATTTAAAAAAGGGATGAGTGTGAGTTATGCAGCAGATGAAAAAAGAGATGTTGTAAAGGCAAAAAATATATAAATTGGGGGATTTCTGATGCCACTGGTCATGAAGCATTTAAACAAAATATAGAAATTTTTTCCAACCAAAATATTTGAAGAAATTCCACTTTACCCATTTGTTACATTAATGTTCATATACATATCGATCTTAGATTGTAACAGAGGTGAAGATTAACATATTTCCTGATGTAAACAAGAGAGACCCACTAGAGGGAAAGAAAATAAGAGGGGTGCTTTGTTTGAGTTGCAAAAAAAAAAATCCCTCTACTCAATCATATCTCTTGGGAAATAGCTGAGAAAAATGCAAGTGAATGATCTATCACAGAGTTTGAACAGGAGGGAGTATGTATTGCTTAAATAAAGCACAGCCAGCGAGCCACTTCCAGACAAAGGCGGTATAAAATAAGATACTTTCCATAAATACAGTACTGTGCAAAAGGCTTGAGTTACTTCTCGTTTCTTTATATTTAGCTAGATAAATAGGGAAGTGCATGTGATGATTTATTGAATTGTGCAAACATACATGGAAATATTTGTTTTTTCTTTTTTAGGCTTGACACCTCTTATTTTGTCCTCCACTTGTCCAATTTCCTCAAATTTCTTAAGGACAAACTGCACACACTCCTGAGATATGCCAGGTTTTCTGCTAATTGCTGTTTGGGAATCACCTAATTTTTCATAGAGAAATGTGAACAAATGATGTGCTTTTGCACCAGGCTGCCAGTAACAGAGTACCTTAAGATAGAATTTAAAATTGGTTCTTTACTAAGTTGTCTTCTATGTGTTGACACAACACTGGTTCATTCCTTGAGTTAGGTGCCTTATTTATGTTTGAATGATTCCCAGGTGGCTTAACAAACAAAACAAACATTCATCTGAAAATGTTCAGGTACAAGAACTGGACTGAAAATGAGTGAAAAGCAGATAATGTCCAAAGAAAGACCTTCAGAAAGGCCGGAGAACTGTTGGTCAAGACCACTTTAAAAAAAAATTACAAAAAAAATCTGGCTTATGGGAAGCAAACAATAAAGAAATGAGGTGTGGCTCAAGACTTGTGCGCAGTATTGTATACCACTATGCAATGTAGTGGAGCATAATAACCTCCTGCTTTTCTTGCATATCTGAAATCTTGCTGGAAAGTTGGAGAGCTTTAGCTTCAAGCGAGAAATGATAGAGCAAAATGTCTGATATAGTAAAAATCCCTCAATTGCCCCCAGCTGATCAGATTTATTTAGGTTTATGCTTCAACATTTGAAAGTGAATCAAATTATTCATAACTGGAGCTAAAGTTGAAATATTTTTGAAGGTAGAAACGTGACAGGTTTGAGTGACTGGGTAAGCACTATTTTGTAATCTGCAGAAAGAACTTGAAAATGTCCAGCATGAGATATGAAATGTAGACGAAACATGAGGAGGGGATTAAAAAGTTCTGGGATTCGACCTATAAAAGTAGAAAACCATACTGAATTTAAATTTGTTGGAACCACATTTTTATGCACCTCAGACCATTTTCATCACAGCTGCTATTTTCTGGTCACTCTAAAAATCTAGCTATGTTCCCAGGAGCTGGGTCAGCTCTGGTGTGCAAAAATGCCTTTCCGTTAATCTAATTATCTTTTTTTGAGAAGTGGACAAATTTGCATGGAGGTACATCTGGATTGGTCCAGGTGGTGAGCGAAGATTGCGCCAGTTTGTCAAAAAAGACTCGCGTCACACTGGCACTCAGCACAGTTCTGCTGAATTTCCTCTCTCTGATACCTCAGGGTGCAAATATAAAACTGCATTAACAGTCTGACTCTGGGCTTGCACTGCTTTTGGTTTTGGATGCTGTGACCTCTTCAACTGAAAACTTCAGACTGCTTTGTCTTAGCTTGGAGACCCAGCTCTTAACACAAAGCTTGAGGTCCTTGGTAACATCACTGAGCATGGAGTTCAGATGGTCATAACGGGACATTCGGGGAGTGATCTAAAAATAGTGGCTATGCTGGAAGCCATCTAGACATGCTTAAGAAGAGGATCTTGAGAGATTAGCCAAATTTAAATAATGTGTTTCTCATTTTGTAGGCCCCCATTCCCAGAACGTTTTGATCACTCCTCCTATTTATGCATTATATAACTGTTGTTGCTTACACGCATACAGATACACAATGACAGTGTGTCATCAGAAAGATCAGTTAACCAGTGAACACACAATCTACCAGCAGTCAGCCTCTGCAGGGTGTCTAAGACCACTTTAGCTTGATGTTAATTTGCAGGTGTCTTAAGGTCAGAGTTTAGAGACTTTGTTGGAACTCATCAGTCGTCTTTTTCGGTACACTTGAGTAATTTTTCAGTCTGTTTGATGCTGGAACAGCTTCATCCTGGCACTAATGCCGCATCTTACGGGCCAAATATTCTGTGTTTAATCTGCAATTCAGAATGTTTTAGTTCATATTTATAAGTCTCTGAGCTGTTTGGGTTTAAAAGTCTAATTTTCACACTTTCAGATTGGCATCCTGTGCTTGTAGTCATATATATTATTCATATTTATTTGTTTTTATCCAAGAGATTCAATTATGAGTGGATTTTGTCCCAGGAGGTTTCCCACAGAAAATGTAGCTGCATGTAATTTAAATTTAATAAAATGCAATCTGATTGATAAAAAAGAACCCAGAATTCACAGATCTTAAAGGTACAGTCAGTAATTTTTTGAGGTTATTTAATAGAAAAAAAGATTGTACTCATATTTGGGGTGGCTGTGGCTCAGGAGGTAGAGCAGGTCATCTACTAATCAGAAGGTCGGTGGTTTGATACCTGGCTGCTCCAGTCAGCATGCTAATGTATCCTTGGTCAAGATACTGAACCCCGAGTTGTTCCCAGTGCGCTCACCGGGAACCCATCGTTTATCCTATAGCAGCCACCATAGCAAGGATTATGCACTTGGATTGTGAAGGGTAAGAAAATAGAACTCAGTTGACTACAATGTCTTGACATCTAGCGGTGAAATTTTTACACAGTGTAACTTTAAAAAAACATGGTGTATTCCTGTGTTGTAGCAAACAGTACAGTTAATGGTAAGACTCAGGCACTGGCTCTTATTTATCAATTTCACCTGTTTTCACCAACATCTTCGATGAGGTGCATAGCCCGAGATACTGGAGGAAAAGCAACCCTTATGAGTGTGTGTGGAAGTATACCATTATTTTGGGGAGGGGGTTACATGAGCCCTTTCGAGACCCCTCCATCATGTTGTCCTCATTGTGTCCTTGGTCCACACCATACTGAATATATTTGCAGGACGTACACATTAAATTTCATGTTCCGCATTTTCAAGAGGGTAATTTCCATAATTTTCATGTTTTTATTCATATTATTCGACCAAAGACGGGTCCACATAGCATCTGAAGTAGCATGTAGCGGTACATGAGGGTGACTTAAGAAGGCCGCAGATTTTAAATAAGCAAGAACTTTCTCTGTCTGGGATCAGTGAGATTATCTGTCATCTACTTGGCCTCATTTAGTGGAAGTGATCGTGTATATGTCAGGCATCATCCTGAAAATATTTTGGCATTAGGAATTGCTTTCATTTCCTCTGAAATCTCACAAATTGCTTGAGTAGAAAACAGTTTTGATCTTTAATGATCAATGCAGGAAACTGGATCTAGACATGGCAGCAAAATATGCAAAATTAGTCCTGAAGATATGAAGACCACTTAGAACTCTGTGGGATCTATGCAATTGATCAGGAGGAAATGAGTCTGTAAGAAAGGCAGCAGTTGGCATCAACAGCAGATGGTGTAATTTGTCTTAAGCTAGTTGTTAAAAAGGTAATACAGTAATGAATCACATGTGTTATAAAGAAAACATATACACATTGCTTTGAGAGATTCATAGAGATCAAAAATTAAACCAGACTGACTGAAACCTTATTACATCGATGCAAAAGGTAACTGGGAGAAATTCAGCTTTCCTCAGAGGACATCTTTCACCTCAGAGTTCATAACTGGCTATTGGCATCAGGTCCAAGAATTAACCTCAGTAAAGTGGGAGATGGTTTCCCCAGAATCAGAGCAAAGAAAAATGTCTGATTTAAACTAAATTACTTATTTTCTTACCCATATAGCTGCTTTGCTGGGCAGTGGAAACAGTTGTTGGCTCCTCCATTGACTACAGATGAAAATGAGTTTATAACTATGCGTGGGTCATTATATGTCATTATATCCATTTCTTTACTAAATAAAGTGTTTGTCAGTCAATTAAATGTTGATCAGGGAGGCAGACAGATGGTGCTTAAAAAATAGAAAGTAATCAAATGGGGAAATAGCTGTGTTAGTCTAACAGCTGGAATTGTATCAATTGCAGCATGTTTATAGCTTTGGACTCTATAGGCTTCAACTGATTTGTTATAGTTAACGAAAGATAATTTACTGTCTTTGTCCAGAAGAGCTTTGCTACTTGCCTCCTGCCATGTCTGCAAAGCAACTCTTTTATTTGTGTGCACGTATTAATTGTATGAGGCAATTACCAATGTTCTTGCTGAGTTTTTCTTTGTTTGTTTTTTAAACTAAGTTCAGCCAGATGGTGTATAATCAGTGTGGTGTATAAACAATTTAATTTTTGTAAAAACCACCAGATGACTGAGGATTGCACACTGAAATCTTTAAAAGTATAAAGAACACCTCAGAGTTATCGAGTTCTCAGTGACGCAGCCACTTTCTCCTTTGCTTACAGGAAGGAGTAGAGGTGAGAGTGGCAAGAATCTTCAACACTTTTGGCTCCCGTATGCACATGAATGATGGACGTGTTGTCAGTAACTTCATCCTTCAGGCTCTTCAAGGAGAACCTCTCACTGTATGCATTTTAAGCTTTTTACTTGGTCTGCTTTCACCTCATTTTTATGTGCTGCAAACATCATGAGGCTCTTAGATTTCAGAATATCATTTTGAGCACACTGGATTAATCCCTCTTTGGTGCTGATTTATGAGGATGGCACTGCATCTTTATAGATATTATATGTAATTTTCTTGTTACCACAAGAAAATGTTAACCTTGACCTTTATTATTCAAAGATAACCTGTTTCCCGTCGTTCTTCTAGGTGTATGGCACTGGTTCTCAGACAAGAGCCTTTCAGTATGTAAGGTGAGTTTGATTGATATACAGAAATGCATTTATTTCTTCAGTCTCCACTCACTGCATGTTTTTTTTTTTTTTTTTTTTTTAAATCTTGTTACCTACAGTACTGTGCAAAAGTCTTGAGTTAAACCGCCTTTTCTTTATATTTTTATTTTTTTATTTTATTCTATTTTTCAAGGAGCCAGACTTTCTGAAGTTCTCCAGGCTTCTCCAAGTTTTTCTTTGACCATTGGCAAATTTTCAGTCCAGTCCTTGTACCCGGCCATTTTCAGAAAAGTGTTTTTATTTGCTTGTTTAAGCCCCTTAACGCTGACCGACTTAGGCATAAAAGAGGCACCCAACTCGAGGGGTGAATCAGTGTTGTGTGTACACATAACAGACAAACTTGGCGTTGCATCTTTAGACGCTTTGTTACTAGAAGGCTGTCATAAAAGTCATATTTTGTTTGCATTTCTTTAGTTAAATCTATGAAAAATACCAAAGATAACACAGTTTGACAGGTATAAAATAGTATTTTCACACCAACAAGGTGATTCTCAAAGAGCTATCAGCAGAAAACTTGGCATGTCTCGGCACTGTGTCCAGTGTGTCGTTAAAAATCAGCAGATGAAAACAACTTTGGCCATAACTGGAGAATGATGTGACCTTGGATGTTCAAACTTACACCTTAGAAGCAGCTAGAAAAAAAGTGTGATAACAAATAATATTGTCAGCAATGAATCACTAAATCATATGAAATGGTTCAAGAACTGATCTGTCTCCACTAGCATGCACCACTGTAAAGCAGAGTGTTTTTCTTTTCTTGTGGTGTTTAAATAGCATGAAAGATATATTTGGGGGTAGACTTTTACATGGGGTTTGGACTGAAGTAAAGGAGTATTGCTTAGAGTTGGACCTGGAAATGAGCATGTTGTAAGTTCAGCCAGTATTTACTGGTTAAATGTCTTCAGTCTGAACAACAGGGATCAGAGGCAGAGAGCATTTGAAGCTCTCCTCATCATATCATTTACTTGATGTCCTGCATGACTTCAGTGTTGTGTGAACAGTCCTTGGGTAAATTTTCTTTAAGTGGAACTTTCAGAAAAACTTTTCTTCCATAACATTTAAAACTATTCAGATAAAAAGTTGTACACTGAGCAGTTAAAGCTGCACTTTCATGAATTTCATGATCCAGTTCTGACGTGTTCTGTTAAAAAGATTTTACTGACCTTAATTTGACCTCACACAGTGCTTACAAATAGCATTCATTCATGTATTGAATCAGTTTCTTCCTGATTCATCAGGAGAAAATGAAATACTTGACGTTCTAATTGAAAGCAAATCTTTGTGTGACAAAAATGTTAATTAAATAGTAACAGTGGCAATAAGTAAAGTAACACGGGGTGACAAAAGGAAAGTGCATAAGTTTGGAAGAAACAGTGGGTGAAAAGTGGTAACAAATATGGTTAAAGTTAAAAGGAAAATGTGCAGAAGGGTTTATAAATAAAGCAACAAATAATGAGCAAATTAGAAATTTGGCAAACAGCACTAAACACTGTTTGAGAGGCAGGGTACACCCTGAACACGTCCATCACATGCTGTTTAATTAGAGTTAATGAAATATAAAAAAATAGATTTTAAACATAATAGAATTAAAAAAAATAAATCACAATTAAGTTCCCTTAATTGTCCTTGTGTTTCTTTTGATATCAGGATGTTAACCGGCTAAATTGTAAATGAACTTTTCCAGAGGTAGACAGTCTTATCTCTGTTTGAAATTGCCTGCTGGTGTGTTAATTATGTTAATAGATTTTGTGAGTGTGTGTATGTGTGTGTGAGAGACAAATGGTCCATATTTGATTTGCCCTTTAGGTTATGATCATAAATTGTACTATACACTCACTGGTCACTTTATTAGGTATGCATGCCTTACTAAAAGATGTACCTAATGCATGTTCAAAGTTGGTAGTACCAGGTTGGACCCCCATTTATTTATTTATTTTTCTGAAGGCAAAGGGATCCCATGTTGCCTTTAGACGTGCCTTTATTCTTCAAGGCATACATTGCATCAGCAGCAGCCTCAATCATTGATGCAAGGCAGGATGGATCCATGCTTTCATCTGAATATCACAGAACTCGAGACACAGATCAGGCAACATTTTTCCAGTCTTCTGTTGTCCAGTTTTGGTGAAATGTGCAAACTGTAGCCTCAGTTTCCTGGTCTTAGCTGACAGGAGAGGCACCCGGTGTGGTCTGCTGCTGTAGCCCATCTGCTCCAAGGTTCAGGTGCTGTGTGTTCAGAGATGCTGCCCTGCATACCTTGGTTGTAACGAGTGGCTATTTTAGTTACCGGTGCCTTCCTGTCAACTTGAAGCAGTCTGGCCATTGACCTCTGACCTCTGGCATCAACAAGACATTTTCACCCAGTGGACTGCAGCCCACTGGATATTTTCTCTTTTTCAGAACATACTCTGTAACCCCTAGAAATTATTGTGTGGGAAAATCTCAGTAGATCAGCAGTTTGTGAAATAATTCAGAGCAGCCCATCAGGCACCAACAACCATGTCATGCTCAAAGTCACTTAAATCACCTTTCTTCCCCATTTTGATGCTCAGTTTGAACTTCAGCAGGTTGGTTTGACCGTGTCTGCATGCCTAAATGTAGCCACTGAATAGGTGTACCTGCTGAAGTCACCAGTGTGTGTACCACAATGTCCAGGTGATTCTGAGAAATGTAATTATCTTAACGTGGACATGCCTTATCTTTCCTGAAAAGTGTTTGTCTCCCTATGTTGTTGTACTAAAGTAAAAAGCAGTGCTGGAACAATTGTCAGTCAGAGTATGCTGATAAACTTGTGTACATAATACACAGAGTGTACACAGTGCTTTGATTAAACAAATCTACAGGAAAAGTTCACGTTCATGTGTCCTTCATATTAAAACTACAGAGTTCTGCTGTCTGTGTTTTCCAGTGATCTGGTGAATGGCCTTGTGTTGCTGATGAACAGTAACATCAGCAGTCCAGTCAATCTGGTGAGTTCATCACTGTGTCTCATAAATTGAAAAGCAAATTGATTTTATGCTTCTGACAGTTGCTGACTCTGGTGTAATAGAGGTTTATGAATTTGTTTGCAGGGGAACCCAGAAGAGCACACCATTTTTGAGTTTGCTCGCCTCATTAAAAGTCTTGTTGGTAAGGAAACTGTGTGGCCTCTTCCAGCTCATTGTCTGCTTAGTCCAGCTTGACTGCCTTGTCTGCTTATCTCTTATCCTGGTGATGCGTATAAAGTCAACCTAACTGACAAAGAGGATGTTAAAAAGAAAGTGGGAATTGTTAGGAATTTCAATGGACACGGGGGCATAAAAACTGTCATCAATCAAATACGATTTTCAAACAAAGCAACACCTTAAAAGTTTGGTGACTTTGCCCTAGGATAAGTTTTACAAAGGTTTTCCACACATCTTAGACTTCTACTACACATGCTCAAAGTTTAATGACATTATGCTCTAATTTCTGGCTCAGTGCAGCAGATGGAGATACAAACAAACTGGCTCATGTCCACAGACTGTATTATGACGGATGGACTGAAAAGTGAAATGAAAGTGCCTTAAACATGCATTTTTTCTTCTGGCGTTTGTCACATTGGGTTACATTGTATTGAAATCAATGGGAAATGAGCCTTCATGGCTTCACTTGCTTCATGATCTCAGTAAACAGTTTATGGTCTCATAGAATTTGATCATTTTGTAAATGAAGGTGCCCATTAGAGTGAAAAGGCATTGGTGTTGGTGTTATGAAGTTCTCACATAGATTTGTTTTTAGGCTTCTTTTAAGGGGTGACCCTTTAAGTAGACTCTTCACACAGCCATGATGCAAAAACTTAAATCCTGCACTGCAGAAACACTGAGATGGAGAATTTATTTTTAATAATTCTTTATTTTGCGCTGGCGGCAAACATATTAGTCTGGAGGTTCCATTTTTGTTTTTTGATGCTATTGGTAAAGCCTGTAAGCAGTCACAGCGAGGAAATATGTGACAAATCGCTGAGTGATGGAAAAATGTAAACACAAGACAGACCACAGCGTCCAATATCAGTCATCATATGAAATCCTCTCCATATTAGACACACAGATTTGATTGGCCCAGCGCCATCAAAGCCAGATGTAACCTCAGAAGTGCCAGAGGTTATTTAAGGTGGAATTACATTTTGTGTCTTTGTGGTCTCTGCAGAGAAATGTGTTTCTTAGAAAGAAATGCTTTAGTGGTATAGTGTATTATCAGACTGTATCTTGCAGGCGCTGTAGTGTAACATTGCATTTGCAGTCTTTGATTTACTTCCATAGAAAGCAACCAGGTCCAAATCTGGCACTGAATATAGTTCTGCAAAATATAAAGTTCCCTAATGGTAAAACATTCCCTTCACTTTGCTCTGTGAGGAATAATAACAGCGTCCTCCTCCCCGCTGTCACTTAACACACTTCGATGTCCACACACGCAGTGAGCCGAAGCCAGATCCAGTTTCTTCCTGAGGCCCAGGATGACCCGCAGAGGAGAAGACCTGACATCCGTAAAGCCAAGATGATGCTCGGCTGGGAGCCGGTGGTACGTGTGACACACGATAGAGGCGAGATTATTCTGAAATATTCACATGCACACATGCTGTCTGCTGTCATAAATATACCACATGTCCTGTAGCTCACATGTTTAGTACTCTGAAGCTTCTCACAGTGACTAAGTTAAGCTAAAATTTTAACAATGTTAAAGATGTCACATTATTTAAAGTTTATGTAGACACGAGTTTCTTTCCCAGTGTGACTATAAACCAGACATTTAACTATTACACAGCTAGACCTGCCTCTATGCAGTCCTGTGAAAAACTAAGCCCACCCTTACTGCTTCCATAGGAATTAAGGGGGTAAGTAGTAGCCAGGTGCTGGTAATCAGATGCACCTGATTAATTGAAAGTGTGAGCGCACCTATAAAAGCAGAAGTTTTGGCAGTTTGGAGCATTCAGGTGTGTGTTAACGCAGTGCCAAAGAGGGAAACGTCAGCAGTGATCTTAGAGAAGCAGTTATTGATGCCCATCAATCAGGCGTGGGCTGCATGGCTATTTCTAAACAATTTAGAAAACATTATTCACAAGTGGAAAATATTCAGACAATTGCAAATCTTCCCAAAAGTGGACATCCCAGACAAAGACTGTGCAATACTCAGGGAAACTTCAAAAATCCCAAGAGCTACATCTCAGACGCTACATTTAACGCGCCTCAGTTAGCATGTTAAATGTTAAAGTTCACGACAGCACAACTAGAAAAGGACTGAATGTGTATGGTTTGTTTGGAGGGTTTGCCAGAAGAAAGCCTCTTCTCTAAAAAAGAGCATGGCAGCAGATGGTTTGTGCTTGTTTTACAGCCACAGGACCTGGGCACCTTGCAGTCATTGTGTCATGACCTCCTCCAAAGTATTCTTAGAGTCAAACGTGAGGCCGTCTGTCTGACACTAAAGCTTCCGTGAAACTGGGAATAACAGAATAATGATCCCAGGCACAGCAGCAAATCTACAACAAATGGCTGAAAAAGAAAAGAATCAGTATGTTCCCATGGCCCAAAGTCCAGACCTCAACCTGACTGAAATGCTGAGGCCAGACCTTAAGAGAGCTGAGCATAAACAAATGGCCACAAACCTCAATGAATTTAGCAACGTTGTAAAGAAGAGTGGGCAAAAATTCTTCAAAAATAATTGGAGACACTGATGAAGTAATAGAGAATATTATTACATACAAGTTATTCCTGTTAAGGTGGTTCTACAAACTATTCAATCATGGGGAGTACTTAATTTTTTACCAGGACTGCACACACTTCTGTGAAAACTTTCTTTTTCACGTGACTGTAAAAGCCATGTTCTTTGTTTACTGGCACAGGAAACTCAGGGATCTCCCGTCATTATAAGAAATTACTTAAAGATTTACAAATAAGTAACAAGTGAGCATTAATCCAGTTCTTCTATAACTGGTTTAATGCTCCCTGTTAAAGTTGTTACTGCATGTATTGGTCAGGACTGACACTGATGTAAAATGGTTGGGGGATGGTTCAGCTATACAGTGGGAGAGTGTTTGATGTGTTGTCTTGTGTTGGCAGGTGCCCTTGGAGGAAGGCTTAAACAAAACAATTCATTACTTCAGTCGAGAACTGGAGCATCAGGCTAACAACCAGTACATCCCCAAACCTAAAGCCGCCCGCATGAAGAAAGGAAGACCCAGACACAACTGAGCCTTACTTTTCCACCACACACTCTTCTGTGTACCAGAAAGATTTTAAGACTCTTTAAAATACACTGCTGATTACTGCACTCTGACAAATGGAGTCTTTTTTTTTTATTTTGGACAAGCAGAGACAACTTACTCTTAAAACTCACTTTGCAAAGACAGTGTTGCCTTGCACTGGAGCTCCATCTGCAATGTCAGTAAGGTGTTCTTACTGCAGCTTGTGTGACTGACAGAGAAGCCTGAATCAAAGGCAACATATTGAAGGCAAAAAAAAATCTGAACCCAGCCTATATATATTTTTTTTTTCTTTGTGTGTGTGAATTTATGCTTTTGCTATTTAAATTGCCGACATGAGAATTCTGCAAACAGCTTGCACTGTGCATCTGTGCTTTGTGTTTATTTTGTGTTTTGTCTGTAGAGATGAGCTATCTGAATTTGTTTTTCCACTGGATGTTTTGTCGTCCTCTGTCAGCTGTTCATGCAGCGCACCGCAGGGCTGGGAAAAAAAACCTTCTGGAAAGACTGTTACAGCATCATGTGCTTTTCACAACATCATTCGTGTTGGATAATTATTTGGGGTGAAGATGCTATTTTAATAAAATATTTCCAGTATTTTGTGTATGAAATTGATGGTTAAACAGATACTTTACTTGTTGTTGAGTAGGATTGAAAAAAAAAAAGTGACAGACAGAAGCAGTACAGAGCCATATCTTTATTTACAGCTAAAAGTAGAGAAAAACTTTAGGTTTGAATCTGCTGCCTTAAGTTTTAGTTCTCAGGCAGGTGGATTTTTTTTCCTAACTGGTATGTAGTATAAAGAAAATTATAAAGAGAACTATATAAAGAAAAGTATAAAGGAAATGAGTTTGAAGGGGTTACATTAGTGTTACAATACAGACTAAAAGACAAGGATACCAATGAAGTATAGAGGGAACTAACTCAAAAACCCAAACCCTTTGACCCTTTTACAAAAAGCAGTGGTGTATGTGTATAATCGTATTCCTGATGTAGCCAGGGCATAAATCTGAGTGTCTTGTGGGGACAAAAATCAAGTCCCCATAGTGGAAATTATTAATTTTAGTAGACTTGGTTTCAGGTTAGGGTAAGGATAGGTCCCCAGGAAGGGAATGCAACGTAATGTAATGTCGTCTTAAGTGACAGATATGCACCTAAAGCTGTGTGACTGGGGTTAATAGTAGTCGTAGTTCACATTAGCTCCATGTCTGTAAGAAGCATGGTCTCGTGGGGCAATGGGAGCATTTTCATCATAATGGTGCTGACGGCCCGGGTCACTGGCGCGTGCGTGGTCCCTCCAGTACGACATGTCGGTCTCCAGCCTCTGGTGAGACAGAACACCACAGACGTGACTTGTTAAGAAACTCGATACAAGTCTCAAGCCAACAGAAATACAGGCTACTGATAAGATGACCACCAGGACTGTCAGCAGGCAGCGCTGTGGCAAATAGACCTGCATGAAAAGTAAACACTGAAAAGGCCAGTGCTGTGACAGCTTTGGCCTTTTAAGGAAGCAACAGCAAATGGCATTAGCACAAGGTGTCAACATGACGCTGTTGGAGAAATACTGCTGTAGCTGGGCGAAACACTCGCTGTCAGCTGTCAGAAATGGCAGCGGGGAGCTACTTTGTGCACTCGGCTCCCCTTTTCCTGCTCTTGTTCTGCGTTCCCTCTGCTCCTCAGGGTCCCCGGGGAGTTCTAAACGAGAGTCGCTGACCTGGAAGAAAACTCAATCTGGCTCTGGAAGTGGGTTTATATTTGTGCGTGTGAGAGAGGAAATTCATGTTGTCCTGTTCAGTCCTGCTACGGTAGTTATCTGTTCATGAGTTGGACTTTTAAAGGACATTTGAACATCTATCAGACCAGACCAGTGTTTACTTTCAAATTTTGTCTTCAGCATTTATGAGATATATGAAAGATAAAGAACTTTCTGTACTGTGTATTTTATATTATTTATTTTTTTGCATGTTTTCTTTTTAAGTGTTCCTCTTGGTTCTGCTTAGTTTTCCCAAGAGCTGCTGAGCCCCATTAGTAAACCAGCATTACTAATTAGTTGCAGTGATATTTTACAGTAGCATACAAGTAAACCTTGACATTTTATTTAGTCTATTTTACTTAGTCTTGGTATTCACAGAAAGCCTGACCTCTCCCAGAACAAACATAACTCACCTGCTCATCAAATCCCATGTACATAAACTGCATAATCCATTGCTGTACGTCAGGTCTACTACGATCCCAAAGGTTCCTCTTGGTTCTGCTCAGTTTTGCCAGGATCTCTTTGGCCTTGGAAGAAGGGACTGCAACAGAGGACAGTGATGGGGCAGTACCAGTTCCTGCCACTGGATGGAGGCATAATGAGGCGGGGGGGGGGGGGGGGGGGGGGGGGGGGGGCATGGTATTTTTAAAAATACATCTTAATGTTAATTTTTTTTCTATCAACACTACAAAAACAGGTATGTGATTAAGGATTTTACCATCTCTTTTCCTTAAGATCTTGTGTAAGTGGCTGTCACTGGATACGTCTGTAAAGGAGAGTCAGCAGGCACATAATGAGTGGCAGTGCAAATGCTATGCTTCATGGCAGGTATGTTAGACTCTTGATAAATAATAAAGCACAACTAAATTAGATATCATTCATCTTTAAAACGGCCACACATTTTTACAGTCAGTTTGAGGTGTCATTTTTCTCTGATTATTTGAGTTATTGTCGCCTTCCTATCAGCTTGAAGCAGTCTGGCCATTTTCTTCTGACTTATGACATATCAGTCAGATATTTTCTCTTTTTCAGACCGTTCTCTGTAAACCCTAAAGATGGTTGTGTGGTAAAATCCCAGTAGATCAGCAGTTTCTGAAATGCTCAGACCAGCCCGTCAGGCATCAACAACCATGCCATTTAAATCACCTTTCCTCCTCATTCGTGTGATTTGATATTCGAGTTAACAAGCAGTTGAACAGATGTATCTGGGAAAGTGACATCGACAGTTTGTTAAAAATGTGAACTGAGTGCATTGTCCACATTTTTATGTTTGTATTGCAGCAGTTTTTCTAGTTGGTGTTGGTAGTTTTACACCCTTTCACTTACTGAGCCAGTGTCAGGGGTGAGTTTGTTTTCAGCTTTAATTATCGATTTAAATGTCAACATGGAGCGGTGAGCCTGGTTAAAAGTGAAGTTGCCAACTCGCATCCAAAGAAAGCGGCTTCTGGCAAATTTGCATGTAAATAAATGTACTGCAGCACTTCCTAGTGCTCTTCTGGTACACCGTTGGACCCAGTGTTTGGAGTGCACATGTCCAGAAGTTCACCAAACCAATCTAGTCAGATGACCTTTTATTGTCTGAAGACAAGATTTAGAACAGTTTTCTCTGAGTGCACTTATGCATGTGGGTGATGTTTCTGTTAGTTTTTGGAAAAGTCAAACTGAGCTAAATATAGATTAGAATCCCATCAAGCTCAGAATAAGCACAGAAATAAAGTCCATATTTTACAGCAGACTTCAGGATGACTTCATGATGACTTTAAGATGTCTCTCTGAGGAAGATGTATAGTTAACTTTTTTTGCCATGACGGTGTCATTTCACCACAAAAGGCAATGTTGGTCTGTTTGTTCAGACTTGAATATCTCTGCAACTGTTAGTTGTAGTGCATTTTTGCACAAACGTTCAATGTCTCTAGATGATTTATCCTCCTGGCTTTGCTCATTTACTGACACATCCTGTAGTTCCAGCAACAGGCCAAAATTCAGCTTTGGTTGATTACAGAGTACCTGCGAGTGTACTGACAGCACCATCAGTCTCAGTTTAACTTCTTGCTTCATAAATATGCTAAACATTGCTAAACCATGATTCTTAACGTATTAAACATTATAAGCTGCCTATCAAATATATTTACACACATCAGCCACTTCATTAGGTATACCCATTCAGCTGCTCATTGATTCATATTTGGCCATTCTCAGAGGAGAATGCTTCAACCTGATAGGAAGGCAACAGTAACTCAAATAACCACTCATTACAACCAAGATATGCAGAGGAGCATCTCTGAATGCAAAACCTTGAAGCAGAAGAGCTACAGCAGCAGAAGACCAGATCAAGTACCACTGCTGTCAACAAGTAACGGGAAACTGAGGCTACAATTTGAACAGACTCACCTAAACTGGACGACAGATGATTGGAAAAATGTTGCCTGCTCTGATGAGTCTCGATTTCTGCTGTGACATGTGGATGTGCAGCCGATTAATCTGCAGCAACTATGTGATGTGATGTCAATATGGACAAAAATCTCTGAGGAATGTTTCCAGCATTTTGTTGAAGAATTAAGAGAGCTCTGAAGACCAAAGGGGCTCCAACCCAGTACTAGCAAAGTCTAACTAATCAAGTGGCCAGTGAGTGTATATTTTACCTTTAGCTATTTTAGCTTTCACTGACAGCACAGGCGACACCTAACAACTTCACAGAACTGCTTACATGAGAATGAGCATCTGCAAGTATCATATCTGTTGTTTTTTTTTTGTTTGTTTGTTTTTTTAAGTCAGTAATTAATATTAGAGCAGCCGTTGGGTTTTTCTGTGTGATATCCGGGGCATTGTGGTTGTACAGGAAGTTGCTAGAACCCACCAGTCCTAAAAATATTTTGAGGCATGTCCTAAAATGGCATTTGCTGTAGAAGGCACATGGTTCACAGAGTGAAACAGATTTGCTACAGAGCATGAAGTTTAAAGGAAGCTATAAATAAACAGAAGCACATTCCTATTTTTTTCCCAGAATTACTTTAATCATGCTTTTTTTTTCAGCTGATTACCCACTTATTTGTGTTGCATGTTTATTCTAAAGTTAGGGCCATTATTATCCAAGGAATACGATACCTTCTTAGACGACTTTGTCTTATTGTTCGTACATGAACAACCTTTTGTTTTCAAACTGATCCTTTGGAAAAGCTTTCATTTTCAAACATAGAGGGCTCTAATGTGATTCTACTGTATGACTCTTATTTGCTTTAAACAAAAAATCTTTACAAGGCATGTGTTGTGGTAATGATCTGCAGGCGTTTCAAAAGAAGGTGATTATTGTAGCAGATGTGAAGCAGATGCGAGTTTGATCGGAATGATTTTTCATTTAAAGGGAATTTAAACTCTGTGTATGTGGAATTTTTTTTTCCAAAATGGAATGAACTGAAAACAAAGACTACACGGCAGGTTTGCAAAATACATTTCAGAAAGGATGTGCTACACTGAATTGCAGTTTAAAGTATGTGGCATATAATATGCAAAACTTCTAAGTCTGATCCATTTTTTTAAACAAATGTTAATAACTGCATTTGTTTAACTACTACCAGAGCAGTTAAACACAAGCAGCTGCAGAAACAAGACCAAGTAATTATGGACAGAATCAAGTTGGTAAAAGGTATAAAATTATAAGAAGCCAAAGAAAAACAAAAGATTGTGCTTACCTCTAAGAGCCAACAGTGTCAGCAGTAAAGCCAACCCCATTAACCTCAAATAGAAATGCTGGGATGCCATCATGTACCCACTCAGTCTTTCCAGAGCTCCTTAGAGGCAACAATTGTGCAGAAGTGGCTGCAAAACCAGAAGTATGGGCGGAAACCCCGACTTTCCAAGTGGAAACTAGCCTGTGGCACTGGAATGTCTTTCACCTCCTTGCCTACAGAAACAGAACTGCACCTGGGAGCTTTTCCCCCTTAAGTGAATTTTCATGTGTGTCCCAGGTACTTTTCCATCTCCAGCACATACAGTATGTGAGCAGCAGCGTTTGCATGAATGCAGTTTGTCATGCAGATTTATTCTGTGGAAAGACATCCTGGATTGTGAAACACTGCAAACTAGTGGGGGTAACTTCAGCTGCACCAATGTGTTTTCACTTAATATTGTTACACTTTCTGAAGGGATTTAAACTGTGCAACTCCAAATCTTTCTGTTGTTTTTATGCGTATGTCTAACAGCAGTTTTCTCCCAACAATACTTGAGCAGAAATCCAGACAGTGGTGAGAGCTTCTTAAGTCTGTGGCCAGCAGTGAAAATCTCTTTGGTCTTTTTTTCTTTTAAATCTTCAAATCTTTCGGTACTACACAAAGGGCAGAGTGACACTGTGAGGTTCAAGAATGTATGAAAGACCTACTTCAGGTGAGGGGAAGGTAAAATTCTTGGCAATTACCTTGTTTGGTACTTTAAGTTCACCTGCTGAAAGTGGAAACTTTCTCTTCAGTCCCATTAAATCTAATCAGTATCATGCAGATATTGATACCTTTCAGCCAGGAGACATCTTACCATACATATCCAGTAGTTAATATAATAAAAAAAAACACCCTCCTGCTCTTTAAACCTTCAGTTTCTGAGGGGCAGCCAGTCAGAAGAAAGTTGCCCAACTATTCATATCTTGTTCTGACATAATATAGAAACTGAACATTTAACAGTAGTCCATGAAAACCCTCTTTTATCTAATCATTTCTTAATAACATTTAAATTTACAATAATGGATCACACAGCAGTGGGGAATAAATGTCGTAATAGATATAATTCCTTCGCTATTATCTTCTTCAATGCCATGTGCCAAGACATTGCAGAGCAGCTACCTAAACTCTGCTCCCACAGAGGTCCATTATCTTGTCAGTAGTTTTACATCCTCGCTGCGTACGACTCTGGATACTGGAGTGCTTGACTCCCTGGTTTAACCTGTATGAGATAACCCATAAGCTGGAGAGGAAATGGCACCTCACTAATTTAGAGGAGCTTCATTTAGCCTGGAAAAAGAATTTGTTGTTCTAGTTTTATAAAGCTAGGACATCTATTCATCACTGAATGAAGAAAATAAGATACCATTAGCTACCAGAGTTTTTCCTTCCCCACTGTCATGAAGTGCTCACTCACAGAGGCTGTTTGATTGTTGGGGTTTTCTCTTTCCTATTGTAGGGTCTTTACCTTACAATATAAAGTGCCTTGAGGCAACTGTTGACAACTGAACTGAACTGAATTAAATTGAAGCTACAATGACTTGTTTAAGACAGAGGATGATCTGCACCAAGTCTCATTATAAAGTGAATTTGATAGATTTGAAGTCTGGATCACACAAAGCTAATCTGTAGAGTCCAATAATAAAAATATGGAGTTGGTGTAATAGCTCATCTTTAAAAACCTTCAGCCAGTGGAGGCACTGCTGTTATTCACTTACCCCAGGTGCTTTATTTCATCTGTCATACTGTGCATTACCTGCAAGGTTGTAAAACAAACATTTTGTAAATATTAAAGAGAGAATAGCTATTATCTGTCTCTGATTTGTGTAACAATTTTATGGTACAAAGGTTGAACATATATAAGGATTGATGTGAAATGTTATTTTCATATAGCCAATGTTTTTCAAGAAAAATGATTCGTTGACCCACTTTTAGTACTTTTTTTTTTCACACATTGAAATCTGAGGCATTGTTTGAACATGAATACCTCAAAAACTATTAAAGATAAAGGCCTGAAAATTTTCACTGGCCTTTCTTACCATCAAAATGAATCATAATCTGTAATTTGGGACAGATGCATACAAAAAATGTTTGAGTACTGGCTAAAAATATGAAAAACAATTCAAGCTGTCCTGTATCAAAGCTGTCCCAAATTTGAGCACAAACTAATAAAAAGCTTCACATTGTAAAAGACGATTAGTGACAATTTCTGGGTTTTCAGTGTAGTCTAAAATTTCCTTTGACTTTTTTTTTTTTTTTTGAGTGACCAGTTTGATTTAGAGTGTGAGTCAGCCTCAGGTCACAGCACAGACTGTCAAATCAGAAGAGGTGAGGAGGGAAGCAGAGACAAGTGTGGAAGGCAAACGTGAAGGAACAAAAGGAAATTGTGTTTTGGTCCAAGGTTCAGTGTATTTTTCAGATCTTATGATGTTCCTGTTCCTAATTTCCTGAACCACAAGCACACAATTTGGCACATACAGTATGAAAGGATTACCTTTCAGCTTTATCTTTGTCCAGGTATGTTCTGACACATGGCTGCTCATTTCAAGGTTTTGTGAGCAAAGAAAGCAAAGAAAGCTTTGTAAAGCATTGGCGTCATTGTGCAAGTCATATCCCAAAGCTTTGCTGTTCCTTCCAGCTCACTGTGTGGTACGTTTAACTGGGCAACATCAAACAGATGTCAGATGGAGGTTTTGTAGCTATGAAATTCTTCATTCTGCCAGAGACATTATTTCAGCCCTTCATCTTCTCTAACCTTACCCCCACCCCCACTCTCCTCCCTTGGTCTAGTCCACCTCATGGCACATCAAAGTGTGTTAGAGTTACCATGGTCCACTGAGCAAAATAAACTCCTTTCAAAATAAAGGCTCTAAAACTGACATGCTTCTGTTTGTTTAGTGACATGATCACTGGAATATTACCCAGGAAACTAGGATTTGTGACGTGTGTAGAACCGTTATATTTTTACAAAAATGTCTATTTCTTTCATTTTATTTTATTAACTTATTTGCCCATGAAATCTTCTCTCTTAGCTTGTGAAAAACGTGACTTATGATACATCTTTTTGTGCCATTCACCACTTTTCATTTTGCTAGGTTGTCAGGGTGAAGAGCCTTGGCCCCCTCAATATCACACAATGTTACTGCCTTTACTGTAAAAACATTACTTTGTACAGTGTGAAAAACTGTACCTGTTGCACATTTGAAATATATACCCAAGGACAGTGAAAGTTTGAAAAGACTCAGTGTATGAAGTAATTAAGTCAGACTCCTGTGAGAGCTCCATAGACAAGCCTCCATTGCGAGCAGAGGTTTTTCTCTCTCTGAGGTTCACAGGGTCCAGCCAATCACCAAGACTGTTGAGATCAGAATGAGCTTTTCTCTTTTTTTTTTGGTCTGTGATCAGTTTGAGCGTGCGGCTCAATTCTTTCTGTGAGTGAAGAGCACACAGCTGCAGCACTGCTGTTTCTTGTTTTTTAAAGCACTTCTGAGAAAGCTTGTGAATGAGTGAATACAAAAAGCTTTCCCAACATATTCATCCTCACACTTTTTCTCCCTTTTATTTATTTGTTTATTTGTTTTACCTCCCATATCTCTCCTCTTTCTGTCTATTGTTTACTCGTGCCTCATTATGTCTCTTCAAACCTCACTGTGAAAGCTGCACAGACGTCCCACCAGCTTCTGGTTTCCTGCATACCATCTCTTCCCCCTGAGAGACGCGGAGGCTGTTTGTTGTTTCAAACCAAACACAGTCTCACACATATTCATTACATGGCAAACCGAAGCCAAGTCAAATTTGAATTTCTAAACGAGTCTTCTAAAAATGTTTTATTTTCATTCTGGTGACAAAGACAGTGACAACTGTCACAAGTTACTCATCTGAGACTTTTAAATTTCTATTAATCACGGTCTTCTCCTTACAGATGAAAGGTTGAATTCATAAGAAATGAAGTGATCCATTATAAACAGTCTAACTAGAGCCTTGCTTAGCTGTGATGATTACTAAATAAGAAAATAAGTGTTAATCATTAGATCAATACTGTGTTACCATTGAAGATTACTGCATTTCCAATACAGACCAACAGTATAAATGAAGGCAACATTGCAGACACTGAGGACAGCTACAAGTACCTTGGAATCCCACAGGCAAATGGGAACCATGAAGAGGCCATTAGAAAGCTGCAACCTCCAAGTACCTGCAGAGGGTGAGGCAAGTCCTGAGGAGTCAACTGAATGGGAAAAACAAGATCTGGACAATAAACACCTACGCCCTGCCGGTCATCAGATACCCTGCTGGGATACTAAGCTGGCCAAAGGAGGAGATAGAAGCCACTGACATCAAGACAAGAAAGCTTCTTACCATGCACGAAGGGTTTGAGGTGACTCTTTGTTGTGATCTGGTGCTATATAAATAAAATTGAATTGAATTGAATTCTACCCTAAACCCAGCACCCTGAGATGGTACGCTAAGCGGAAGGAAGGATGCCGAGGACGAGTGAGTGTCAGAACCACTATCCTGGATGAAACAAATAGTATACAGTACCAGTCTAAAGTTTGGACACACTTTCCCATTCATATGAATGGGTAAGGAGAACTGTATATATAACAACAAATATAACATCAGAACAAACGAGACTTCTGGATGATGGAGTGATGATTTGAGGTTGTTTTGCAACCACAGGCCCTGGGCACCTTGCAGTCACTGAGTCGACCATTAACTCCTCTGTATACCAAAGTACTCTAGAGCCTAATATTGTGTTGATCCTTCTTTTGCTGCCAGAAGTGAACACTCATTTCACACCTTGTCTGTTCCTTCCTTGGACCACTGCCGACCAGGAACACCCCAAGAGAGCTTACTTTTGGAGATGCTCTGACCCACTTGTCTAGCCATCACAATTTGGTCCTTGTCAGACTCGCTCCAATCCTCACCCTTGCCCATTTTTTCTGTTTCTAACACATCAGCTCTGAGGAAAATTATTATTTGCTCTCATATATACCCCACCCACTAACAGGTGCTACGATGAAGAGATAATTAGTGTTGTCCACTTCACCAGTCAGTCGTCATAATGTTACACTTAATCGGAATACAGTGTTTATACACTCTTAATAGGCATGTACAAAATACACAAAATAAATGTGCTAATTTTATATTAAAATGGTTCCTGTGACTGATACTGTGATGTTATTGGATTGATGCTAGCCATAGACTGATATGGTTTTCAGTACTTTAGAGCGCAGCATAAATGGGAAGAGAATAAAGAAAAAACAAAGTTGTGCTGCTGTAATCTGCATTGGATTTATTACACAGCCTCTCCCAGCTATCATTGGGCAGGAGGGTGGGATACACCCTGAACCAATCACCTGTCTAATACAGAGTAAATATGCTAAAGTAAAATACCTCAAGATTATATCTAAATACAGCTGACTGTCTCCCAATTGATCCCTGCTGTAAACATTTTTAGATATAATGCATAACAAAACCTGTAAGACAGAATGTTTCCTCATGCAGTCTAATAACAATGGTTTATGATCGTGTCTAGATTTTGACACCTTCATCAAAAGTAAGGAGGCCATTTTGTGCCAAATGCTTTTCTCTATGTTTAGTTTAAATAAGGTAAAAGGGAAATAGAGAGAAAGAAATCTGGATTTTTATTTATTTATTTATTTTTACTAATTACTAGTAGTGCATTGGTAAAATACTACTGCTCATCTAAACTGTAAACATTTAAACAGGCAATCACCCTTCCTGCACTAAGACTGTTCAGTTTCCCATCTGCACCCTTTGCCTCACTCCTCAGGTTCAGGCTCGGGCTCGGGACTGTCGTAGCCCAGCTCTCTGCTGATGGGGAAGTGAGCCCAAAAGGTGCGAGCCAGATCCTGCATCCCGCTATCGGCTGCCTGGGCTCGTAACTCCTCCAACCATCCATAAAAGTCAGAAGACCACAGGCCCCAGTATGGCAAGCTTCGCTTCTCCCTCTCCTGCCTCCCGCCAGCTGCTTCGCTCCCCTCTGCTCCAGTCAAAGAAGACAGAGAGAGGAGGCAGTGTGAACACACATTTCACACCGTGTCTGTTATCTCAGAATTACTACATCACGATACCAAGTCCAGTCATGTGTAATGCATCATATGAGCTGCAGCCATACCTGCAGGAAGCAGGAAGCTCAGAAGAAGAAAAGAGAGCAGCGCTGACACGTACGGAGCATGCATGCTGAGAGGCGGAGAGACGAAACACAAAAGGTTTGACAATCAAAAATTTCTTCTTCTTTTTTTTTTTAGCAATTTATGCAAAAGAAATGCAAGTCTCAAGAATATCTCCTCAAAGGCATAAAACAGTCTTTTACTGCATGTGTCTATAAAGAAGAGAAAAGTTGTCGTGTCCTTTCTGACCTGATCAGCAGATTAAGCTTCAGTCCCGTCCTTTGTCCTTCCTCCTCAGACTGATGTCAGCACGATGACTGCATCTCAATTTGAAGGTGAGGAGGAGGCGGACATGTTTGTTTTTCACATTTAGCCTCCTTTCATGCCTCTCATTTCCTTTGCCAGAATCTCTGGTGTCAAATGTGTAAATGATGCCCTTGTATAAGTAAACATTAATAATAAGAGATTTAGATGAGAAATTAAATAAGATGTTTTAATGTTAGATCGATCTGATGTAACCAGATTCTTACAACCATCAGGAGTTAGGTGTGAGATCTGTGGCCTCGATTTTCTTTCAGGTCAGAAAAGGAGTGAGAAAAGCAGAGAGGGGAGAGAATGAAAACACACACACACACACACACACACACACACACACACAGGCCAGACAGTTTTCACACCTGCTATTCAGACAGACTACACCAACATTCAACCAAAGGGCATAAAGTCAGTTGGCAGGTTTTGCATCGTCAAGTCTCCCCTTTGAAAGTTTGCTTCGTTCATTCATGTTATTCATTCATGACTGAATCCATGCCATCTGTCAGAGGGAGAACAGTGCTCTGATAGAGAAGACGCTGCACAAATTTCAAGTGATCTTTAAAGGATGAGCTGTTGACTTACTGTGAGTAAATGCTGTAGACAGACCAAAACAAATACTAGCTCTCAAAACTTTCTGGCTCTCCTGCCTGTTATGCTCTCAGCTCCAGCTGAAGACTTAAATCTTTAAAAAAATATATTTCAAAGAAGCATTAAGCTTGAATTAATAATGGGTTTTTTTTCTCTCTAAAACACTAAATAAAAAAAAAAACAAACTCAATTTTTTTAACAGCATCCCTGCCCAAAAAAAGAGGTACTAACAGTGAGCACAACAATAAATTATATACCACAAATCCCACAAGAGGGAACAGAATGAGACAGAAAATGATGATAAAACCATGAATTCGATTTCTGGTGCAAAATGAAGATTTTATTAGAAACAACCTTTATTAAACTTTTATGTTATAGTCACACTGCGGAAAACATCGGTTTGGACACCGTGGTGCAACCAAGATTGTTCCGACCATGTGCAGGTTGCGATCTCAGGTCCGCGACCACATGCAATCAGTTGCTATCTTGAAAGCGACTTATTGCCATATTTGTGCATCAATATGGCAGCAAAACAGCAATAAGATGTTTACGATTGAATGGGGTCAATTTGGCTATACTATTGGGATTAACTGTGATAAATCAGCGAAAACTGCAAATTTGTTGAGAGATTTGAAACAGAAATTCCTCCACGAATAGTGACATAGTTGCTGCAGGATGGCAATTTAACTGTGAGATGACATAGGTGATTGCCTAGGTGATAGCAACGTCAGTCCATGTTGGACCACAAATGCTTGGAGACAGGTTGGCTCCCATCAGGCGACCTGCGCAATCTCCTTGCAATTGAAAGTGTTGCTGAAATTAACCACACACACACACACACACACACACACACACACACACACACACACACACACACACACACACACACACACACACACACACACACACACACAAAAAAAGGCAATTTCTTTTCTTTTTTTACTCTGGTGTGACTGAGCCATAACACAAACCACTAAGAAAATAGTTACAACTGAGGTCACCCTGATTTATGACCACATGTCTCTCTCTCCAATAAATTTTCTTTAATGTCAATATTAAAACAAAACAAAGTTGTGGTGCATTCCTCTACAGCGTGTCACAAAGCAGCCACATAACAACAATACATTCACTTTGTGCAACCAGCACCTTCTTTCCTCCAAGCACAGCAATGTGAGTTTTGCCAAAAAAGCCTTGTGGAACATCCAGGCGGTCTTTTGTGGCATCCTTCCATTAACACCATTTTTATTCAGTGTTTCTCT
Source organism: Archocentrus centrarchus (assembly GCF_007364275.1). Taxonomy (NCBI): domain Eukaryota; kingdom Metazoa; phylum Chordata; class Actinopteri; order Cichliformes; family Cichlidae; genus Archocentrus; species Archocentrus centrarchus. The sequence goes on along the minus strand of NC_044366.1, from coordinate 22,826,852 downwards.
AACAGTGGAGACATGAACAAAGATTTTAGCAACTCATAGATTTCTGCAGGTGTTGTGCTGTTTGCCCTTGGGTTCTTTCTCACCTCTTGCAGGACTGCACGCTGAGCTCTTGGTGTGATCTTTGCCCACTACCAGTGAGAGTGTCAGTAATGCTGCATTTCCTCAGTTTGTCTTATTGTGGACTGATGAACACTCAGGTCTGCAGAAATGCTTTTGTTACCTTTTTCCTTGGCTTCAGGTTATTCTGAAAGCTTTCTTGAAGTATAAAAATTGACTCAGAGGGGTTTATCTCGATTTTAAAAACTGGTGTTGTAGTATCACAATCAAAATCAAAGTTTTCCTTTGCTTATTTTTAAGCACTGGGTGAATTATTTTCTCCTACTTGTACTACCTGTGCTTTCAAAAGTATAAAAGGCTGTTTTTCTCCCAGTGTCATTTGTCTCGTTGCGTTACCCGGCTCTCATTACACCAGACTATCCCTCATCCACCCTTTAAACACTGCAGACTTTTACCGTGCCAGCATACCTTTGTGTGACTCCTAGTTTTGTTTCCACTCTTTGCCTGGAGGTAACACATGTGGGGCTTATCTGGCATCCAAACAGAAACATTTTGAGCTCTAGTTTTTGATAAGAGAAATCTTTCTTTGTTGTAATCTGCTTGGATTGAGTTGGTTCACAGTGTCTGCTCTCGTGGCAAAACATGAAAGCTTATCTATTTATTTATTTTTTCACTTTTTGCTATGGTGCAAAGTATTTCTGTAGTTTCTGTTTAAGCAAAAACTTTTTGATATTTTTGGTTTTAGCAGGCTGTATTTGATTGGAAGGACTAGTGTTAACATTCATATTGTGGAGTGTTGGAAGTGGTTAGATGTAGTCTCCCATTATCCCCCTGGAAGATTGTGTTTTGTTGTTGAATTTAAAGAGAAATGTGTTTACTGTATCTGTTATGGTTTTGCTACTGCCAATGCAACAGTGTTCTTTTATGGCTTCCAGTTGCTGTTGTGGAAGGGAGATGTTGCACCATGAGTGAAGTGTTAAAGCGTGTGTAAATGCTACGATAGCATCTCTTGTAGTTTTGCTTGGGTTGAACCTAGAGACTGTCTGTTGGAGTTCTTGTCTTTGTTATTATTACAAAAATATATTTGTTTTGCACCAGATATGTTTATCTAAAAGACCAAATGATACAGATCAGTTAGTTAAACTGCAGAAATGTCTTAAAGACAAACATGCATGGATTACCTTTAATTTCATACTTATAAATTCAGACAAAACTGAGGTTACTGTACTTGGCCTTAGGAAAGTTAGAAACTAGATGCCTAACTAGATACTTTGGATATTGTTACCTTGGCTTCCAGTAACACTGTGAGGAATCTTGGAGCCATCATTCAGGAGACAGACACCCTCTCTAATTTTAATATTAAACTACTTTTAGGTAAAGCTTATAGTTAGGGCTGGATCAGGTGACCCTGAACAATCCCTATTTATTTATGCTGCAATAGGCCTAGGCTGCTGGGGGGTTCCCATGCTGCACTGAGTGTTTCTTTTCATTCACGTCTTCTGCATTTAATCATTAGTTATTATTAAGCTCTGGCTCTCTTCCACAGAATGTCTTTTGTCCTCTCTCTCTCCCCTCAGCCCCCAACCACTCACAGCAGATGACTGCCCCTCCCTGAGCCTGGTTCTGCTGGAGGTTTCTTCCTGTTAAAAGGGAGTTTTAAGGTGCACTACATGGGGAAAACAGAACAGTGGACTATGAATGATAAATTAGACCTCAACATCATCTGTGAGGAACTTTGATGAGGTAGACCAGGTGGCCAGGGAAGCCCTGCAGGACTATTTTGAAACAACAGATTTAGTTGTGCAGACCACACCGGGATGGTATAAATAACATAATTGAGAGCATGACAGCTTTTGAGAGGATTCCACCTTCCCAGCAAGGATGGCTGTTTTTCCAGTAATGAGCTGCAGACTTGAAGTATCTGGAATAAATAAACAAACACAAAATGCAGTTTTTAATGATGATTTCATTTAATTTAAAAGAATATCCAAACCTACCTGGCCCTATGTGAAAAAGTAATTGTCCCCTCCTGTTAAATCATGGATTAGCTGTGATTAACCACAGTTTTTGGAAAGCTGAGTTCAAATCCAGCTGCCACACCAAGGCCTGATTACTGCCAGACCTGCTGAATCAAGAAATCACTTAAATAGAACCTGACTGACAAAGTGCAGAAGGCTAAAAGATCTCAGAAAGCAACACATCAATGCCATGAAAAGGGTTACAAAGCCATTTCTAAGGCTTTGGGACTCTAATGAACCACAGTGAGAGCTGTTATCCACAAATGGAGAAAACCTGGAACAAAATGAGCAGATCTTAGTTTCAGCTCAGTGTTTACCATGGCATCCATGGGAGAGCTCCAAGCAGAAAACCACTGCTCACCAAAAAGAACACAAAGGCTCGTCTCACATTTGCCAAAAAACATCTGCATGATCCCCAAGACTTTTGGGAAAATATTCTGTGGACTGATGAGACAAAAGTTGAACGTTCTGGAAGGTTTGAGTCCCGTTACATTATAAAACTAACAGCAGTTCATAAAAAACATCGTAACAACAGTCAAACATGGTGGTGGTAGTATGATGGTCTGGGGCTGCTTTGCTGCTTCAGGATGACTTGCTGTAATTGATGAAACCACAAATTCTGCTCTCTACTAGGAAATCCTGAAGGAGAATGTCTAGCTATCAGTTCATGCCCTGAAGCTCAAGGGCACTTAGGTTATGCAGCAGGACAATGATCCGAAACACACCAACAAGTCCACCTCTAAATAGCAAAAAAAAAAAAAAAAAATGAAGGTTTTGGAGTGACCGAGTCAAAATCTGGATTCAAATCTGATTGAGATGCTTTAGCGTGATCTCAAAGAGTTTATTAATGCTCAAAAACCCTCCAATGTGGCTGAATTAAAAACAATTCAGCAAAGACGAGTGGGCCAAAATTCCTCCACAGTGACGTGAAAGACTCATTGCCAGTTATTGCAAACACTTGATTACATTTCTTGCTGCCAAGGGTGGCACAACCCCCCCCCCCCCCCCCCCCCCCCTTAATGAATTAAATCACAATTTAAAAAGTGCATTTTGTATTTACGCAGGTTATCTTTGTCTAATATTAAAATTTGTTTGATGATCTGAAACATGCAAGTGTGACAAGTATGCAAAAGAAAAAAGAAGGGATTCAAGATTGTCAACTCTCCGGTGGATCGCTCCTCCCGCTCCCTCCAAATGTTGTTTAATCGTGGATTCAGTCTTGAAACTGACATTTTTATCTGAGCAAAAATCCCTATTTAAAGGTTTTTGTATACTTTCATTTTTCACTAGAAAAGGGCAGTTGACTCAGCTGCTGTGAACTCTACAAACTAAGAATAATAAAATAAGTGATGTGATCATTTGCAAACTCAACGTTTATTCTTGAGTAAGGTAACAGTAGAATTTGGAAATAAGCTGAATGAAAGTCAAAATACTGACATTCAATTTTATATGAGTTTAATTAGTTTAGATGAAATTTGCTAAAGACTCCTGGCAATGTGAGCTGCCAGAACAACCAAACACCTAAACATATAATCCTGTTGGTTTGTGTTGCAGGATGACAATCCAATCCCAATACTGCCATCGTGTGGAAACTGTCAGGTACTGTAGTCCACATTGCGCTGATTGTTTTGAGTCCTGTAAAAAAAAACATTTTCAGTCACCATAAAAACTTTTACTGCTCTGTTTTATCTTTCCATGTGGACTCCCCTTTGCAAAAAAATATTTGGCTCGAAAGACTGTGTACTTGATCTTCTCCATCCAAAAGATGAGGCGAGAGAGTAATTTCAAATAAACCTCAGTGCAGTGTAAAAAGGTATGTTGACATACAGCAGTCATCACTCTCACATTACGATACGAAATCCCAACTGGCAGCTTGATTCTGTCAAAGCTGGGACAGATGGTGGTTTAATTGTGACTGACTCAGACACAAACACTCTCATCATTGAGTGACCTCAATCATCAGACAGATTCTGGTTACACCAGCTGACGTATGTAGGGGTTAAAAATTTGCCAGACAGGACTCAAGTGCCCTGAGGGGATCTTTGATGGCTGACTGAGCTTTTACACGGTGGTAAATTCCCTTAACTAAATGTGTGAAATAAATGAAAGGCTCTTATGTGTCTGTACTAAATTTAAAATTACCAGGATTTCTGAATTGATTGCTTGCAAAATGTAGTCTTTCATCTAATAGAAAGTAATATATAAATAAGAATACCATCCAAACAGCTGCATTTCTCATGACACTGTTGAACAAACGGAGTAAACATTTACAGCCCAAGTTGATAAATGTATGGAAACCTCTGAGCTGGTGACTTCTCCAAACGCTACTTAAAAGTCAGGTGTTCCAAATATGAAGGTAAGACTAGAAGCATTATACATTCATGGGCCACTTTGTTAGGTACACCTATTCAACTGCCAGTTATGGCAAATTGCTAATCTACCAATCATGGGGCATCTCCTCAATACATTTGGGCATGTAGACGGGGCCAAGGTGACCTGCTTAATTTCAAACTAAGCAGCAGAATGGGGAGAGGAAGGTGATATGACTAAAATGTGGCATGGTTGTTTGGTGCCAGATGGGCTGGTCTGAGTATTTCAGAACCTGATCTGCTGGGATTTCCCCAACAGAACCATCTCTGGGGTTTACAGAGGATGGACAGGAAGAGTGAAAATATCCGATAAGCTGCAGTTCTCTGGGTCAGAGGACAATGACGAGACTGCATCGAGCTGATGGGAAGGCCACAGTAACTCAAATAACCACTTGTTACAACCAAGGTATGCAGAAGAGCATCTCTGAAAGTACAACACATTCAGCATTGAAGCAGATGGGCTACAGCAGCAGCAGACCACAGGGTGCCACTCCTGTCAGCTAAGAAGTGTACCTAATAAAGTGGCTGTGAGTGCATATAAGATATGCCATCAGGTCTTCCTGAGGACTGGTTTGGGGGGTCATGTGTTATCCTGAAAAATGGTTTAATAGAGAAAAAAAATCTCAGACTCTACATCTTGCTTAAAGCAGAGTTCATGTGTCCACTACAAGACAAGTCTATTTGAACCCCACCAGGCTATGAAGCACGGTGCAGAGATCATAGTTTGCTGATGCCCTGAGGTAGCAGGGATGAAAACACAGAAGCAAAAGAAATTTCACAGAGTTTTTGTGTCACCTCAAATTTGCAATTCGATCACATGGCTTAGAATATGAATGAGCTAGGACAGCGTCTCCTGTGGCAATGCTCATTCTCTTTTGACCCCAGCAGGACGGCCGTGCCGTGCTGGTGTAAACCTTTCAAAAATAATCAGTGAGACAGCAATCACACATAATATAGTATTCTTCAAAAATTTTTATTGAACAAAAGTATCTCAATTCTCATCACGTTGTCGGTGATACAGTACCATAGTTGGATCTTAATGATTCATATATGCACCTCTTCTTATTTTGAATATATACATACAGTGGAGACAAGAATTAAATAACAATGCTCAATAACATTCAGATATATCATATAAAAGCTGAGGACCCCATGATCAACACTTCCATTGGTAAACAAATGCACATAGCAAATGAAAATAACAGGAAAAGGCGTGGTAGGACTAGGGTCATAACAGCTAGATGAGAATGTATTTGGTTTCTTGACAGTGAAAGATGACATTATTTTATTTATTTTATATATATATATATATATATATATATATATATATATATATATATATATATATATATATATATGAAGAGAGTATCCTAAGTCCCGCCCTGCTCTGTTACTGTTCCTACACCTGTCAAACATGCACAACACATATCAAGAGTACAATGGCAACTCAATATTTAAGCATTTCAGAAACAAATCATCTTTGATTTCACTTCTCATTGACTGTAGTTACAAAGACTGTCATTATAAAGAGAGCCAACACTAATTTCAGAATAGATTAGTACACTATTCCTTTTAGTTTTATAAAGACTTTGGGGGACAAAAAATTTTTTTTTAAAAAGTTCCCTCAATTTGTTTTTTTTTTGCTAGATATAAAGAGGCCAGGCTTCAGAGACCTGCCACATCCAGCTATGCTTGCTCCAGTATGACTGGACTACTCCTACTCAGGGGAGGGCTTTAGCAAACAGCTGATTTTGGACCCGTTTTATGATTAATTTGTTAATAAATGGAAGATTGTAATTTGTAAAGGTAGTCTACCCTGCCTAATTTTTTTTTTTTTTGACTCTGAAACAAAGCCTCAGCCAAGTATAATTGTACTTTTTTTTCCTCAATTTAATATCCGTTCAAAAGTTCTCATCAATCACATCTAAGATGGTATTTACTTTCCATGGGAAGAAGCTGGAACAGATCAGTTTTACCAAAAGAAAAAAAAAAAAAAAAAATTTTTTTTTTTTTTTTTAAATTATTTGTCAGTATCATCATGTCGCTACAGACAAATACTGGAGAACAGAACAGTAATGTGTCCAATGTGACACTATATAAAGCATGAGCACAGAGTTATGAATGACTGCCATAGTATGGTGAGTGTGGGGCAGCCCTGGAGCCAGTAGTAATGGGTACAAAGTGGCACATTTGGTTACACAAATAAAACATTCAAACTCTACAGGAAATCAGAAGTCTCCACTATTGCATTAGTGCTCCCATCTAAACTGCTTTACAGGAAGTGTTGTATCCAGATTTTAAGCATTACAAACTACTAATGACTGGGTCTGTGAACACAGAAACAAGGAGGGATATAACTGGAAAAAAAAAAAATGTCAAGAAATTTAAATGGGGAGAAAAATCATGTAGAGGAATGGTGAAAACTCTGAGACAAAGGGCAAAAGGCAAGAGAGTGATTCTGGTCACTTTGTGAAGTCACTGAATGAAGAAGCGACAGTATAAACCTCCAGAGAGGAAATTAATTTAGCTATAAAAAAAAGGAAAAAAAGAAAAAAAAATCTTTAACTCTTTAACAAGCATTTCTTTTAAAAATAAGTGAACAGAATAAAACAATGGCCAGCAATTCAATAGGACAACACGAGAGTTAGGTCCCTCAGAGGTCTGAGTCCTCTTTGAACGGTTCATTGTCGGTTCTCCTGTGTGGATTAAGAGCAATGGTGTAACTTACAATGTGCGTGCTAGTAAATGGACATTAAGTATGACATCAGAAGGAGAGCTCAACACCCAGCAAGGCCTCAGGCGTTCAGTTAGCAGCAGATATGGTCACTGCACGATAGCACATCCTAGTTTGAGAGGCTGTTTTTTTTTTTTTTTTCCTGTTTTTCCTTTTCTTTTTTTTGGCGTGATGTTGTATATGAAGGATGTGGATTTCTTTTTGACACAGTGCTGGCTGTCTTCAGGTTAACAGCTCGATTGATGAGCTAGAAAAAAAGTTTCACCTGCTCACTGCTAGGACAGATAAGACGCAGAGGTGCGAGAGAGGATCTAGATGTGGTACAGACGCCACAGCAAAAGGGTCCAGAGCTAAGGCTTGAGTTAAGACAGTTAGAGAGTGGCATTAGTGTTGTGTGTATGAGAGAGAGCGTGTGTGTTTGCGTGTGAGATCCAGTGTAGGTGTGAGGGTGTGTGAATCACGGCAGCGCTTTGACCAGGTACAGCTTCTCCCCATGTTCGCTGGTGAAGATGGGCGCTTTCTTGTAATGCTCCACTAGTTCATCCATGGAGTTAAACCTGCGCTGGCCAATACAGTATACTCCGTCTGACAGCTGCACTTTAAAGTGCTTATTCTTACCCACCGCCTTCAGAGACACAGAGAAATCACTGGGCTGAAAAACAAACAAAGAGACAGTTATTCCGGTTAGAAATATGAGAGAACGACTGGAAAACATGCACAAATACATTCAAAGGCAGACTGTGTTCCACCAGCAGGTGGCAGCATGTTCTTAGACAAAGTGCTTGGACTGCACTTATCCAACTGCAATATGTGAAATTCTGGTGTTACAGGAGAAAAACATAAAAACAAATAATCCCTTACACCATCCCACCCACCCACCCCACCCCATCCAGAAAGGTGCTTCAATGCACATTGTTGCTCTTCTTAGACATTCGATCTTCACTCTGCAAAAATGCATGTGCAGAGTTTTACTCTAAGACTTCAAAGTTCATCTGCTGAAAGAGGGAAGTTTCTCTGAGGTCACCTAAAAATCTGAGTTTAAGGTGTGACCACATGCAAAAATGTGCTGAAGAAATTTGAAGCCTGCAATGCACAAAGGCAGAGAACTTGATCTTTGTACCTCTTGCACTTTTTAAAAATGAAGAATAAACTGAACAATTCTTAGTACGCTGATTAATACCTGACATCAGCTGTCATGATGATCTACAATGATCTAGCAATAAATAATATAAAATTCAACTTAAAGGTTTAGTGGTCACTGAAATGTCTTTTTTGTTTAAAGGGAAAAAAAAACTTTTGCTTTACTCTAATAAAACACTTCGTGCATGGAATAGCCTTTATCCCTTACAATAAGAAGACGCATTATGCAGAATATTTTTTTTTTTTTGTTGAGCCAGTAATGAAGCCACAAAGGCTCCAAACACTTAACTAACCAAATTTATTGCATCCTTCATCAGCAGTTTTCAGCTGTGCTTACATAATTGGAAAGGTTTTTGTGCCTAGCTTTTTAACATTATGCACTGCAGGTACTGTATTAGGTAATACAATGCATCACTAGAACACAGAGGTGATGGTTACTGAAAGACCACCATACACACTCTGTACAAACATACACTCAGTGTCCAATTCATTAGGTGAACCCATTCAGCTGCTCCTTAAGGCAAATATCTAATCAACCAATCACATAGGAGAAACTTATAGGCATGTAGACATAGTCAAGACAACCTGTTTAAGTTCAATCTGAGCATCAGAATGGGGAAAAACAGTGATTTAAGTGACTCTGAACGTGGCATGGTTGTTTGTGCCAGACCGACGGGTCTGAGTATTTCAGAAACTGCTGATCTACTGGGATTTTCCCACACAACCATCTCTAAGGTTTACAGAGAATGGACAGGAAAAGACTAAGTATCCATTGAGCAGCAGAAAATTTCTACAAAAAATTATGAGCTTCAACAGCATTACATCACTGACAACTTGAGGGTTGAACCTGAAACTTTTTGTTTATCAGCGTAGGCTACAGCAAACACTATGCTGGCGTAGATTTAACACCGTACTACAAATTAAGCCTCTCAGTAGTTAAGATGATGAATGAGGAAAAAAAAAAGATAGTGAAAATAATTTCTAGGAAGGATTTTCTAGGGTGTAATTACTGTAGCAGATTCAGGTTAAATATTTCTCTAACTGGCTGCTCTTGCTCTCAGCATGTGAATATGAATAATGGTGTGATTGCTAATCAGCGGCTCCAAAAGGTTGCTGTAACAGTTTGTGTTAAGGACAAGTGTCAGGTTTTCACATACAAACTTTGTCTCCCTTTTTAAGCTTGTAAAATAACATTTAACCTTTTAAGTTCTAAAAGGTTTGAAAAAGATCTGGGTACTGTCATGAGGAAACTTAAGGACTATATTTCCAAATGCTGCTCTTATTTTTTACTAGGATTCATCCTCAGTTTCTCCCAGTATCCAAAGTGCTACCCTGTCATGACTTCACCCAAATGACTCACCGATGACTCGCTGTCTCGTATGAGGAAGTCACCCTCTTCTCCTCTCTCGTTGAGTACACACTCGGCCTGGTGTCTGGTGATGTTGCCGTAGTACCAGTCCCTCCCGGCAAACCTCCCCGAGCGTGCCGGTGCCAGGAGGCGATTCTGTGGGGAGCTCGACGTGGAGGAGGGCAGGCCGGGCCGCTCGTCCAGCACCATCACATAGTTTTTAGGTACCAGGCCCACCATACCACGTGAGTTCTTACACCTCCACCACTCGGGGTCGTTCTCAGGCTTCTCCACCACTTCCATGATTTCTCCCTTCTCAAAGTTTAGCTCCTCCTCCGTCACAGAGCTGAAGGGGTAGAGTGTTTGAACCAGGTGAAGAACTCCACCACGGCCACCGGCGCGCCCATTTGCCAACAAAGTTCCTTGAGAACCTCCAAGATGGCCCCGCGAGGAATCTCCCTCTCCTCCATCATCTGCCACTCCGAGCTCCTCTTGGACATAATTGGAGGGAAACCAGCCTACACGTCCCCCTAGATTACCCCGCCACCAGCCGTCACTGCACTTCTCCATCACGATCACTTTAGAGCCCTTAACCAGGGTCAGCTCATCATCCCTCTCTGCTACGTAGGTAAACTTAACTATAGCGGGGATATTGAGGTCGTAGATTCTCTCTGCAGCTCCGATTCCGACCCCTCCACCCCCGCTGCCATTAGAAGGGTACTCTGTGTCTGAGCTTGGTGTTGGGGAAGCATCACGGGCACTTGTCTTCCTCTTAGTTTTTCCCAAACCTGTCCACATAAACAGAAATAAAAGTAAAGTCACACAAATGCTAGCAAACAGGTTTTTTTTTTTTTTGGTTTATTTTTTTTATACATTTCTACCAGATGAGCTATTGCAACATCAGCATTCACTTGGAAACATTAATTTAGGTCAGATACCCCCTGCTTTGTGTCATAATTTGGTCTCTTAAATACCCAACTGTTTTCAACAGGTTGAAATAACTGGACAGATAACTCACTCTGCTATGCATGTATGACTTGCTCCAAACTGTTGACTATGCCGCTATCAGGTTTCTCTCACTCGTCTCCTGCCTTCACTGTTAGCACAAAGCATCCTCCACGTAAAGCTAGTTGGTTTCGAACAACAATTAAAGTTGAAAGTGGATTATAAAGTCCTCCAACACCAAGCCTGCACCAATGGCAGCTTAATAACCACTCAGTGAAGGTGCAGAACACATTTAAAATAGCGTTTGTGAAAATTTGCCACATTTTTGAAAAGCACTTTATTATTTAAAATTTTGTTGCTACAAATTGTAATGAAGAGCAAGAAAAGGCACAGACTGATCGTAAGTGGGAAATGTCATAAATGCTTGAAAAGTGGGGACTCTTTCCAAATAGTCATGGTCGTGACTTTACTACCACCATCTAATGTTACAATTTCTGTTGGAAAAAGGCACAGGTGTCCCCTAGCTCACCGCAGCATTTCTACCCTGCCTCTTTTAAGACACCCTTCAGCAGCTGCATGTGTGATCCTACATGAAGTTACACTCATTGCAGACTGAAAGAGTGTAGGGGACATATTGAAACTGGGCTTGTCTGTACTCTCTTTGGTGAGTGGCAGAGAGGAGTGGCACATTCAGCTCACCACACAATAGATGACAAAGATTTGAAGCAGTGTAGAGAAAAAAAAAATAGCAGCTCAATTCTAACTTTAACTCACTGTGATCATTTTGCATGTATAGTGCCGTGCAAAAGTCTTGACCCACCCCTCGTGTCTTTATGTTGCTAGAAAAATGGGTGCAATTATTTATTGAAATGTGTGAGCACACATGGAAATACAGGATGTAAGGGGAAAGTAGAGCTTATACATTTCTAATGTGCTTGAAAGTCAATATTTGGAATGACCACATTTATTCTTCAACAGCCTGAACTCTTCGGCAGCTTTCTTGTTATTTCTTTTAGTCTTCAGGGATAGTTCCCAGGCTTCAGAGTTCTTCTTTGGATGTTTCTGCCTTTTGTTCTGTTCTCTGTCACGATGATCCCACACTGCTTCAGTAATGTTGAGGTCTGGGCTCTGGGGAGGCCGATCCATGACTGAAAGTGTTCCTTTGTGTATTTTTCTACTCCAGTGCAAGTGCGTTTTGGATCACTGTCATGCTTAAAAATGAAGCTGTTGCCAATCAGACTTTTCAGATGGTACTGCATAGTGGACCAAAATCTACTCTGTGTTCATAATTCCATCAATTTTGACAAGATCCCAAAACCACTACCTGAAATGCAGCCCCAAACCATGATAGGGCCTCCACCATGTTTTACACATAGTTGTAGACACTCACTGTTATACCGCTCTCCTGACCTCTTCCATACATACTGGTGATGATATGAACCAAAAATTTATTTTTTTTAATGCATGTAAAACTGTTATCTGGCATTTTTTGTAGATTCGACTAAAGAAATGGGAACACGCTGGGACAGGCTGATAGTAACAAAGTGCCTAAAGATACAATTTAAAAACTGGTCCAAGTTGTCTGTTGTGTGTAGACAACACAGGTTGAGTTAGATGCCTTTTTTTTGCTTTGTTTTTTTTAGCTTGAATGATTCATAGGTCAGTGTTACAAGGCTCAACAGCAACTTCTGAAAATGATCAGGGACTGAAAATGAGTGAAAAAGCAGCCAATGTCCAAAGAAAAACTTACCTTCAGAAAATCTAATGAACCACCACTGTTCAAAACCACTTCCCAAAAAAAAAACAAAAAAAACAAAACATCTAGCTGACTGGAAGCAAAATATAAAGAAATGAGGGGAGTTCAAGACTTTTACATGGTAAATATGGCTGCAATGACAGAGCAGTCATTGTCTTTAATATATGGGTATGCTGATTTTGTCAAATAGGGTAGTTATAAAATTCAGGATTTGACAGTGCAGAGCAGCAACTTGTAAATGGCCTGATATGACTGCTGGCTAATACCTACGTGGTTAACGGGCTATGCTTCAGTCACCATTTTATACTCCTTCAGTTACATGATAACAGAAACAGTAAAATGTACAAATGACAACAGCTTTGCTGGGATTTCTCCTGCTGTAAAAACAAAAAAAGCCAGCTGATATTAACTTGCACTGCAACACAAAAGTCAACATGAAAATTCACACACACACACACACACACACACACACACACACACACACACACACACACACACACACACACACACACACACACACACACACACACACACACACACACACACACACACACACACACACACACACAGATGCTGTTAATCGGTATTAAATCGGTTCCCAAGTCTTCCACAGCATTACAATTTTAATAGTTCTGGTGTGTGTGCGTGCATACAACCAAAACTTATGACAACATTAGCCTCAGCGGCCCTATAATGCACCAATACTAAACAGAGATATTTCTACTGTTGTGGGGAAATGTCATCAAAAAGGAAAAGAAAGTGGCTCTTCATTTCCTTAGACGCCAGAAGTAATATTGTTCTTGATCATCTCATATTTTGTATGTCTTCAGACTCCATGGAGAGATGTTCAAAAACAATCAAGAAGTGAATTTAGCATAATATGCTCCTATACTCTTACGAAATAACTAAACGCTAATCAGCTGTTGTATAATAGCAGTAATGCAGGCTGCAATAACCTGAAGTAGATAACTGGAAGTAAGCAATAGTCTGAATGGTCTGGGCTGCTAGGGGAAAGGAGGCAGTTACGGTCACAGGGAAACTAACTGAGGCTGCAAGTTGTACTCATAGGTTGTTGGAGGCATTACAAACACAAAAAGTACTTTAAATACAGGATACACTATGAAAAACCTTAAAATGTGAAGGACAGATTGATACTCATAACAGAATTAACAAAGAGCTACTCATCCACTTGTTCCGAGCACCTCTGCTACTCAAAGATTGAAATGAAAGCTCATTATCCGCTTGGTATTCTGTCGACATCATCGACAGGCCGTATACACAGCTATTTAAATCAAAAGGCTGAAAATAGTTGGTGCTGACAGGGAACGAAAACTGGAGCAGCCACCATGGGCTTGAAAATGACAGGCATATCTAGGATCAAAGTCAGCTCCTGTCTTACCTGCCTCTGACTTTTTCATTCATGTACTTTCAAAGAGAAGTCTTTAAACGTGCGTGTGCATTTCAGTGAGACCTCAAGTTAAAGTCTCTGAGTGGAACATAACCAAGGAGGTCTCCTCTTTTCACAAATTCATGTTAAAATAATAATGATATGCCACGCTGTTGACAGCATTCATGCCATTTACTTGACAGCCGAGGCTTGTGTCATATGCTCATGTGTGCCACTAATGACTGAAGTGAGCTTCTTGACAGCTAATCACCCATTTGTGCCACAGAGCAAGCTGAAATGTCACTGCTGAATAGAACATTTACATTGTTTTGAAAATTGCAGGGTTCACACAGAGTACCATGAAACTTGTTGGCAGAGAGAGGGAGGAGAGAAGAAGTGGAGTGAAGAGAGACAAGGGGTCCCTTGGCAGCTGTTTTACACACACACACACACACACACACGCGCACGCACGCACGCAAGAGACCAGGCACATCAGAGGCCACAGCTGACAAAAATGCAAAGAAGAAGGATGAGACAGGAATAACAAGCAGATCATGTTTATGGATAGCCGTGTGTATCCTACATATCTGATAGCTGTGTATAAATGTATGGGGGATATTCTGTATCCAGTGGCTGCGAACTGGCAACTAGACTCTTGGGCCCGTTTCAGGTGATCCTTTAAGAAATGTAAAATAGACTGTTGCTACCTTGGATTAGATGGAAGGGAAGACAGTAAACACACATACAACCTTGACAGAAGTAAAAAAAAAAAAAAAAAAAAACACCTGATTGCATACAGAAATATACAGATATACAACTTTCCAGTAATCTGATTACATCAGAACTTGTCTTCATTTGTAAATGAGCAGCCTCATCAATTTTACCGGGGTTACAAAGCCAGATGACCTGCTTGGACTATTGTTGACACCCCCAAACATGCAAACACCACGTACTGTAGATTTTTTGGTTAAACCTACAACCATTAAGGTACTTAATGTATCCTGTTATCCACTTTCCACATATAAAAAAAAAACAGCTCAAAATGCTGTAAAGAAGTTTAAAAGAGAAAAAAAGAAAACCCAAACAAACTAGGAAACTGTTTTACCTGTTAAACTGATATTCAACTTATGATGGGCTAAATCATGCTTTGCCATAAGTAAACAGTCGTGTCCACTTTCTGTTAAGTGCTGTAAAATGGGAAATAAACTAGTGTCTCGCTCACTCCCTTGAGTACATAGATGCACCTAGGCCAAAGCAGCTCAGCTGTTCAGATTGTACCTCACAAGTAGTGTTGCAGCACCCCGATCAAAGCTGTCAGGGTTAATGCCTTTTCTGGCAGAAATGCTGCTTTTATATTAAAAGTTGTGGTGGCGTTCTTACTAGAGCCTTTTTCACACATTCACTGTGACATCAAACTGTCTTTAACCTGACAACTCCCTAGCACAAGACCTGAGTAATCACTGATTGTGTCGATGTAGGTCCAGTGAATTCAGAGCAAGCAAGTGGGCATCATGTATCCTCCATCCTGTATGCTCCAACCAGGCAGCTTCCTCACCTAAACCAGAGTACTTCTAGTAGTAAGAACGTGTCTGACTCCATTTCCTGCTTAGTGGTATATGTGAGAAAGGCCAGCTGTGAACAATATCTGGACCTGATTCTTTCGACACTGCTTAGATTTCTCTCTGTGCTTTTTGGTAATAATGGCTCAGTGAACAAAAAGTCAAAATCTTAGTTTGTCATTTGATGCTGACAATGCTTGTTGCCATATGCCAACAAGTCTTGCACACATGCAGGATAAAATCTGAGCGTGGCTCTCTCCCGTCACTGTCAGGGGCTGAATTAAGCCTCAAGGAACATTAATGTAAAAGTGGCCCATGCCTGAAAGACAGACTACTGTCACTTCAATCAACTGATGAATCCAGTATTAGTGCCTATCCCACGTATAGATGCGCATTTCCCCCCCCCCACTCATTTCCACTTCAAGGCACTGGCCTACTGGTTTGAGCAGCAGCAGGCTATACTCTCTCCTCCCACACATTCACTCCCAACGCTCACCTACCTCTTCATCTTCTGAAAGGAGACTCAATTTTCAAGCCCAGAGGACTTCAACTCAGAGGGAAGTGAGCTGATGAAAGCCTCAGTGTCTGCATGTTGCAGCATATTGCTTCACACTATAACTTACAGTTGAGGACAGTGAGGAAGTTTACTGTAATAAATAAGTCAGCAAAATCCCACAGCAAGTCTGTGCAACAATCAAGAAGCAATACCTGGGTGCTGGAGGAAAGTATGGGCACCGATTCATCAAATGGTGTGATCTAAGAGTTCTTGAAGTGAATCTCATGAGAGCAATGTGGTCATCAGTTCTTATTTTCAGAAACAAATCTTAAAACAAAAAACACTGGATCCTAAAAATGTCTTTGTTTTGGTCAGCTGAAATTCTACTTCTATTACAGATGATATAAAACATATTTTATTGAGTTTAAAATGACATCTTAGGTAATCTATCATGGAGACAGATTACCAGTGACCACACTGAATACCCTGTATCACCTGACTCTACTATTAAAATCCTAACCAAATAGGGCTTTAGACCACCAGAATGCACATATACAAGTAGTATTGGTAGTTCATTTCTACTGAACTACCAATACTACTTGTATATGTGTGTATGTCTACAGAGCATTTATAGATGAGTGGTAATGAAAGCTCTAGCAAGTTCTTGAGACCTAGAGGACTAAAATAAAGTGGAGCAACATATTGTGCTTCAAATAGCTGCACATTCTTTAGAGGCTTGTATAGTTCGAGCAGGACATGGGGCTATTGAGCCCAGCACTAACAATGACCACGTTCATTATAAAGTACTAAGTGAAATGGACTATGGGTATAGTCTCTGGAGCTTGAAAAAGGCGACTGGACTTCTTTTTGTTTCTTGAAGACGTTTCACCTCTCATCCGAAAGGCTTCTTCAGTTCTCAACCAAATGGTGGAGAGACCCAGGTATTTAAACCCCTGTGGGCGTAGTCCCCTGGAGGTGGTTATGACCCTCTATTGATCATGTGCTTGAACACATGTGCCCAGGTGTGAAGGGGGCGTGGGTCATATTTAATCAGTGGTTTCAGTTGAAACCAATTTAGGACTCCGCTCCATTGTTTCCTGTGGCCTATTGAGGTCACTGGAACAAAGGTGTGAATGGGGGTTGAGACGTCTGGGAAGGGAGCTCAGGACAGCACTGTAAGCGGGGGAAAGTTGGTGACGTAATCCACCTCCTCTGTTCAATGATGGTTGTTCACAGTGGACATAGATGGCTTCTTTCACTCCTCTTTCAAACCATCATTGAACAGAGGAGGTGGATTACGTCACCAACTTTCCCCCGCTTACAGTGCTGTCCTGAGCTCCCTTCCCAGACGTCTCAACCCCCATTCACACCTTTGTTCCAGTGACCTCAATAGGCCACAGGAAACAATGGAGCGGAGTCCTAAATTGGTTTCAACTGAAACCACTGATTAAATATGACCCACGCCCCCTTCACACCTGGGCACATGTGTTCAAGCACATGATCAATAGAGGGTCATAACCACCTCCAGGGGACTACGCCCACAGGGGTTTAAATACCTGGGTCTCTCCACCATTTGGTTGAGAACTGAAGAAGCCTTTCGGATGAGAGGTGAAACGTCTTCAAGAAACAAAAAGAAGTCCAGTCGCCTTTTTCAAGCTCCAGAGACTACTATGACCTGGATAACTGAGAATCTACACAGACACACTATGGGTATATCGCTTTTTAACCTGCGGACAGGAAGCTTTGCTTTGCACAGCCTCATATTTACCCACGCACCATCACACACTGACAGCAACAGATGTGCTATATAAGACCTCAGGTGGATGGAAATCTAACTCACCAATATGCTGTACAGTGAGTGCTGGCCCAGTTTCAGTATTAAGTAGGACTTTTGCTGAATTCTTTCACCCATTACTGTTTTTATTTCCTGTGAGAGCAAAGTGGGGCACAAGGCAGCATGCAGCCATTTAAAGTTCAATTTTGCCTGAGGCAATGTTGATGATACAACCACATAAAAGCACAGTAAATGAAGAGGAAAAGCTGAAGACAACAATAATTACAGACCATCAACATGATGCATAAACACAATGGGCTGACTGAAGAGATGAAAAATAGAGGCAAAAAGCCAGACTACTGAGGGGATGAGGTAATCAAGCTCCTAGCCAATCAGATTCTCCATTTAAGTGTCTAAGTTCCATTAGCTGCCGACCTCACCTATTGCTCATCGCCTCATCATGACAGTGTGCTCGCATATTGAATTTTCTCAGGCTTTTAACACTAAAGAGCTACTAGCTGGAAGCACGCTACTTAGACTGAAATGGAACTAGGCCATAACGATGTAGTCGATATGTAACTTAGTCAGGGGACAGAGAGGTAATCCATCATTCTAGCACAACCATTAGGTGGCTGATTTCTCCACTAATTAAACTACTGATCATTGAAAAGCAGAGACCTAAAAAAAGCTGATGGGAACAATACTGAGGTGGGGGAGTGAGTGAGGGGATACTATTGTCTCTGTGCACAGTGAACTCTTCTGAGGATGACAGTGGCAGGCTGTGCCACGCTAGCCCACATGAAGCTACAGAGTTTCCCCGAGGGCTGGTAGCCACAGAGCTGAGAGTAATCAGCGCATTAGACCAGACTCCCTTCATCCCTCTGTCTATTCTCTACTCCACGGTCCTCTTCTCAAATCTAAATATGGCTGGCTTTCAGGGCCACACGGTTACTATTTTTATTCCAATTGCACCTCTTGATCATTTTTTTCCTGTTAGAATTTAACAGCAGATGTTTCTATTTTTTTCCCCTCACCATATCTGTTTCTCTCTCCCACACTCACTAAAGGTATGTCATACTTAAAATGTCAAAACAGATGAATTTCAGCGTCGCTCTGCCTCTGGCTCTTTTCCTGCTGCAAGAAAAAAAGATGGGGCAGCTTTCTTGATGTCAGCCGTTTACCAGCACATGCCACTTTAGCACTAATTGACCATCTTGTTTGTGGAGGGCATTTTCTGGTGGTCACGTTTGTGGCATTTGAACTCTGGGGCTGCAAAACAGCAGCAGCTCTGTGAAACGCCACTCTCCCCAATCATTTTGTGCTCCTACTTCTAAATTCCAAAATGTATAAAAACAAATTAGAACACATGCTACTGGAATACCTGATATCTAATGAGACCCCCTTGTGAGACTATTTGTCTTGCTATGAGTCATAATAAATTAAACAAATACTACAATGCCTGAGACACATCACAGAACACGTTTTGAAGCTCAGGGGAAAATCGATTCCACTGTGCAGCTGCACTAAAAGAGCACACATTAATTTAAGAATGTCTCAAAATACCAACAGGCACGACTGTACAAAAAAGTTAAAGTCACTGCTTGCCGACATGTAGGAAAGCAGTGTGTGTGTCAGACTCAAGGCCGTTTCACACCGGACGTGCTGCGTAAAAATGACACCAAGTTCCAAATCTTTCAGATGCAAACTTGTCATGCACCCTACATACACAACGGACGCACTGCTTTTTTGCGAATAAATCGTCCTCATAAAACGCACTGTGAAAGAAACGAAGTCGACATCAAATGATGATGTAATGAGGTTGTGATATTTCTAAACAAGAGAAGGAAGAAAGAGATTCTGGGTTCATCCAACTCATAAGAAAGCAGCAGCAGGGAGAATTTCATGGTTTGATCCCGGAGTTGAAGCTTCATCATGGCCGCTTTCACGCATATTTCAGGATATCAGTGGGCAGTTTGAGCAGTTGTTGGCAGAGTTGGGATAACATGTGAGGAGGCAGAGACTAATTTCAGAGAGCCGACTGACCCGGAGCAGCGTGTAGCTGTGTGTCTGAGGTAAAATAGTATGATTTTATTGTTTCCACATCACGGTTTGAGCTATGACCTCATGTTGCTAAATGCAGTACTCTGATTGGTCAGACCTGTTGCAAAAGTCAGAAAAATCGAACTTGATCTGAAAAAATAAATGCCGCAAATTTGTCCTGTGAAATGACGCGGTTGGTGTGAACGGCTGCATTAAGAACAGGCGAGTCCGAAAAATATTTAACGCACGAAACATTCGCATGGAATTTACGTAAAGGCCTTCAGTCTATGCCACTGTAAGTTTACATGTCACATATAAACTATTATTTTGCTGTTAAGTGTCTTGATTATAGGAAGGACAGTCAAACACAGGAAAGAATTAGGATCTTTTTTCTTTGAATGTTTTTCACTCAATGCTAACAGACAAACTTTGTAAAAACTTTCATCCATGTTACCTTTATATATGGCGATTAGGTGAAAACTTATTATTTTGATCAGGTTGCTAAAATGGAGAATGGTAAATGTATTCGATGCATTTCGTCATACTATGTGCTCCTCAATCCCTGTCATAGGCTGACAGCTATGCCTACGTATAATTTCTAATATATTCAAGTCACGAATGGGGACTGAGAGACAGCATGCTGACAGCTGAGAGCAATGGGCAACTCAACAAGATTTCTGCAGTGCACAGTAACAGCTCCCAGCAAGGGGGTAGACACAGTGAAGGAATCACTTTACTGTTTTTTTTTTTTTTAAGTGAATTCAGGCAAACACAAGTGTGCGCACACACACACACACGCAGACAACTGTTTAACACTGCCTCTTATCTCCCCCACCACGGCAGTATTGAAAAGAGGATGCAGAGATTTTCTGCTTTTAATAATCTTCTAGCGGTGACAACTTGTACACACAGGCAACCTTTGACTTCTAAGCAGCGTGGGACTGAATTCCTCTTACCCAGAGTGTCTTTGATGTTCTTCACAAGCGAGCCTTTCTTCAGGCTGTTCTTGCGCTCGACGTAGTTTGATGGCACATACCCCGTTTGGTTGGAGGCGTTGCGGACACGCCACCAGGTCTTTGAGTCGTCCAGGAGGAAGAGACGCTCATTTTTACGGATGTCAAGTTCCTGGTCCTGCTGGGCCGTGTAGTCCCACTTGGCTACAACAATCACCTCCTCTGTCATCTTTCATGGAGTCCTCCTGTAGGGAAAAAAAAGTACCTGGAGTGAGCCAAGGAATAAAACTCTTTGCAAACTATCATACAAATGGTGTACAGCAGTTTTATATTGTGAAGGAACAATTAAGCAACAAGCACAGGCCATCTGCATACACACTCAAATAGCCATTAGTAAGCACGTAGTTTAAATGGGCACTTGAATGATTTTTTTTTTTTTATTGTTAGGAAATTTGCTTCTGAATGATTTCCTGACTGCAGCTATTAAGAAATTTACATTTTAACATGTAGAAACCACAACCATAAAGTTGTTCTTTTGTTCCTTATTAACCACAAATTTACTGTTCAACATTATTAACAGTGATGAATACAAAGACTGCAAGACATCTGTTTTACAAAACATTAAATTATGCATTTTTTTCCTAATGCGCAGGGTAATTTTGAAGTGAGTTTGTGTGAGGCTCCGCACTGATGTGACACATGAGAAGTCATTACAAAAACGGGATGAATCCATATTCATCCCTGCACACAATTTTTAAACCGCTTATCCCAACTCACACTGGGCATTACACTGCATATACCCAGGACAGGTTGCCAGTCTGTCACAAGGCTAAGTTACATAAGCAGGGTAAAAATGACTTACATGTTTGTCATAATTAATCAAAATTTAAATTGACTGATAATTCCTTGGATGGAGACTAGAACAACTTGTCAATCCGCTAATAAAAATTCTCACCAGCAAACAAGTTTATCCACTCCAGGATAACAGCAGCTCTAAAAACACTGACCACTCAAAAAAAATAAATAAATAAAATAAAGACTCTCAAAAGGACTTCTTTGGTAGAAAGCAGCGTAAACACACAAAATCAATTTATGTGCTCATTTTACATGCACCCTCTGTTGCACGCATACACATTACGTTGCCTATCAGATTTTTCTGACAGGCAGTGAGAGATTACATGCTCTATTTCACCAAGCTTTAGGTAAGGTCATTCGACATGAGGCTGCTAGACCACCTTAGCTGCTTCAGGAACCACTTATGATACAACCAAATGCTAAACTGTGTTTTTAGGAAGGCACAGAGGGGAATGAAGAATGTTTGATGGGATTTTTTACTCTAGTTCTGTGAAAATCCTTTCTGTGATAAAAGCCACCTCATGGTATGAGAACCATCTAAGCAATCCAGTTTATATTTAGCTCACTGCCAAGTTTAAAAGTCTACAGCTGGAAACACGATCACTGTAAACCATGAATGAAGAGAAATTAGCAGAGATTATAAGGAGCCTTTTGAAGATAAAGATAAATTGACGCTGTAAAGCTTTTGTGCCAGCTATTGTTCAGCAAAGTAATGAAATAAAACTGCCTGCTTGATATCTAATGTCTAATCTAATGTAAGGCTATCGGCAAGCTATTGTGGGACACCGATTTACAGCAGTAACAACCTTCAGGAGCCAAAACTGACATTAACATCTAGAACGCAACCATGGGGAGCATATGTATGCATTGTACATACGTGTACAGTAGTGCTGATTTATACATGGACTGGACACAAGGGAAACAGTCAGTGGCACATATTTATAATACAGGGGAACTGTATATTCCCTTACGCCTATAATCATTTACATTTTAGTCTTTAATGAGAGGGCATAGCACAGATAAAGCACAACCACAAAAGAGATTTATGACTCATGAGAAGAGGAGCTGCACAAATTAGACCATATAAAAAGATTCCATTACTGCTGGAACGATTGATATCTTCTGGGTAGGCTACATTTTATGAAATGCAAATGGAAGCACTCTAAATCGCTGCCTGTTTTTTTTCTAACCGGAGAGATTCAATTCTGCTTCAATTAGGCCACGACCACAGAGACAGTGCAGCCGATACAGGATTCATTCTTACAGTTACAACTGAAAGCAGGGTTGTGTGTCACTGCATGACGGCATCTAATAGCTGCTATCTGTCACTACAACACAACAATAAAAACTGAAATGCAACAGTTTGAACAGATGAAATCTGCACTCATGAATGTGTCTCTGCTTGCCGTCACTAAGGCTGTCAAACTGGATTTCTTCATGGGCTTGAACACGGACAACAGAGGAAAGGCGAGAAAGGAGGTTGTGCAATGCAAGTTCACTGTAAGTTAAATTACTCAACTTTCCAGGATGTGACACCTTTAAGTGCAGCGGCAAAGTGGGGGAAAAGAAAAGAGGAAAAAAAAAAAAAAAGACAGAAGACACAGTTTGATATTCAGGAAAAGACAAAAAGAAGCAGCTGTGTTTCCTTGGAGAGTGCAGGAAATTAAAGTGGAAGGGCAGATTTATGACAAGATGAGGGACAGTGACGTCAACTCTTCGAGGAGACAGGAGGTGTGTGAATGTGCTGCAGCCTTTATGTGCTCCAGGCTACAGCTGCTAGGCTGAGCTACCTGCTTTTTATATTACATTTGCTCCTTTTGGTGTGGACAGATAGATGAGAAAACCTGACGAAGCCTGGTTGGTTATATGGTCCATGGTATTTTACAGTTGCTGCATTTAAGATACTGTATAAAGTAGATCAGAAATTTCCAACTGCAATAAATATGGCCTTTGGGATTGTATTCTACACAGGAGTGGTTGTTGCACTCATTCAGACATTCGAGCTGAAGGTTGTTTTCATACTTGTAGCCAATTAAATTTGTATGAAGTAAAAAACAATTGCACTGGTGCCTAGATCTGATCTCATTCATGGTTATTATACTTTTGACAAACAAATTAAAAACTGTGAACAGGAAGTACAATGTACTGACATGTAACCAACTCATTCACTCGACCGATTTGCTACGCAAACTACTACATATAATCCATTTGGTGGAACTGGACTCTAGAGGGTAACAGCAGGTCTTGCTGCACTTAACTGAACCTTATGTGCCCCTATATAACCCCCCTCTAGTGTTACACCACGAGTGTCCATTAAAGAACAAGTGATGATTCTTAGATGAGACTGCAGTGTCAAATAAGGTAGAAAACATGTGGGGAGGGAGAGGAAAAAAAAAAAAAAAAAAATGAATACCTGTGCAGGCATTCCTTAGGTCAATTTGTTTCATTCATTTTCAACACTGTTCATCTTCTACATCCAGGTACCATAGAACTGCACTGCTCTGCATCGTTGTGATCTGTCTGTTGGCTTTTGGCCAACACCTTTCACAGCTGCTTCAATTGACTGAATGAAACAGGCAAATGACCCAGACAGTTAAAAGTACTTGAAGAAGTTAAAAGACTAAAAACACCACAGTGATTGAATAACATGTGACCCCCCCCCCCCCCCCCCCCCAAATCATTAGATGAGCACTTTGCCACCTAGCATCCATGAGACAAATTTCTGTCTCTCTACAGTTCTTGCATCGGGCAGTTTTGATGGCAATGCTCTGTCAGCTATCATGTATGACACAGTGGCAGCTGGATCACTGCTCACTGTGATGCCAACATCACTTTTGCCATTGCAATGAAATCCATCAAGGCGGTTAATACAGAAATCAGTTTGAAATAATTTTTTCAAACCACTTTGGATTCAATGAGCTGTGCTTAAAAATACATCTGCTAAAGAAGGAAAGTGAAACAGAATTGTCATAACAGTAGAAAATGACTTCCTTGATATGGTTAACAGACAAACAGGTGGCTGAACAAAAAGGTCTCTTCCTGCATGAATGCACACAAATATACAGGAAAAGAAAAACCAGTTTAGGAGAGTGTGAATCTAAAAAGATGGGGGAAAAAAGCCTTGAAAGCTTCTCTCATAACCCCCTTCCCGAGTTATGAGAGAAAAGATGAACGACATACTGCTGAGCTGGGTTCCACCAGTACTTCACAACTGCCTTCAATGAGCAGGGGGGGGGGGGGGGGTGTTTAGAGGCTCTTTCAAATGCACACAAAGTGAGAGAAAGTAAAAGAGGATTATTAAACAAAAAAAAGAGGGGATGTTTAAAGAAGGGGGAGGAAAAAAAACGTCTGGCAGAGCTTTCCGCGTTCCGCATTCAGGTCAAAGCTAGCCAAAATTCAGCCAATGGGAGAACACCCCCCCCCCCCCCCCCCACTCCCCTCCCCTCCACTCCACACTGTTTGTAATAGTTGCTTCTCACAGGAAGGAGGACTGCTTTACTCCCTGCTGGCGATCAGTGTCGGAAGCATTTGGAGTGCACTGAACAGACTGAAACATGAGGAAGCCAGACTCACTGCTACAGCCACTCTGGACAAGGCTCTGCAATTTAACAAGGCCTAATGGTCCTCTTCACAGAATGATTTGTCTCCAGCAACAAAACCAGGCCAGAGCAAAATTCAATGGCTTTCACATACAGTCAGTGTTGATGATATTTTCCACATGTATTTCTGCTACTGTCACATTT
This sequence comes from Archocentrus centrarchus, assembly GCF_007364275.1. NCBI lineage: Eukaryota > Metazoa > Chordata > Actinopteri > Cichliformes > Cichlidae > Archocentrus > Archocentrus centrarchus. The sequence continues at coordinate 22,801,678 of NC_044366.1, read as the reverse complement.
ACCCCAGTTCTGGAGGTTGAAAAAGAGCGGCAGCTACATTGTGAAAAAGCAATATGTTACATCCCCTCGATAAGCTTTCAGTGCATCACCCACACACAAAAAGAACATTGTGTGTCTCTCACAGCCCTTAAATAGAGGCTGTGGTATACGGCCTGAACTCATCTGCCTGTGTGTTGAGGCTGGTGAGTGTTCCTCTTCAGTTTCAGGAAAATAAATGGGTGCCATGCACATGGCTGCCACAAAAATAATGAAAAATCCCCAAACTCAAACCACTCAAGGGCAGCTCGAATACAACACCAAGAGCGTTTCTTGCTGTCGGCTCAAAATAGGACTGAGAAGAAGGCACACTCAGACCACACAAATAGAGCCAGGCCTGCCATCACCACACCATATGACTGCACATCTGAAGACAGAGGAGGCTTTATCAAATTCAGCTTTTCCAAAAATACAAAGCACAATTTAAACCAGTGAACAAACACAATCAACTCTAGTAATAACATCCCTAAAAAATCCAGCCCTGTTTTATGACAATTCCACTGAGCCTGAGCAGCAAACTCTTTAAGTAACATAAAACATCAGTATCCAAACGTAAAGCCCAATAAATGTTGGTTTCAGTTTGAGGTTTCAAAGTGATACTCCATTATCCAGCACTGTACTTCCGAGTTTTGGATTTGTGGATGATAAGATTAAACAAAATCAAAGCAGGCCAGGTGAAGCCATCCTACTTTCAGTAGCTATTTCAACTGCCTTAAATGCCCCAATAACACATTTTAAGCCCCCCTCAATTATAAAAGGTCAGTTTATGTACTACACAACCTGTGACTAACATTCCATATCCTCTTTAGCCACCTTTAGAGTGAATCTATTTAAACTGCAATTACAAGTGCCCAAAAATACTCAAATTATACCTCTTTGTTTCAATATTAAGCAAACAAAATATGATAACATGCACACAAGTCACAAGTTAATATGCTGAGCTTGTGCAATTCAGGTGCACACAGCCACCAGAAAACACAGTTTATAAAGTTTTCTGTTTAACCCTCTGAATGTAATATACTAAAATTCCTGCTGCTCAAGCAAAAAAAAAAGCAGCCGACTGTTCCCATAAGCTGAACTGGAACACGAGCATTCAGCACACAGATGGCAATCATCTTCACAAAAGCACCAAATTATATCCAGCATGTCAACTCATATTCAAAGCTTTGGGTGTTTGTATTAATGAGAGTATTAACTGCTGCTCATGGGAAAAAAAAAATAATAATCACCTGACATAAGGCCAAACAAAAAAGAAGCGGCTTGAATGCTTTTGGTGCCAGCTGTTTAGGAGCACTTGAAGTGCTAGTGAGGGCTGGTAATCCAACATCACAGGTATCTTTTGAGTACAAATAGAATGTGTCTGTGGTGCATGAACAAAAAAAGTTAGGACTGGGACGGTTTAGGATAAACGATGATATATGATACGATAGGTACAAACTGCCAAAGCCTTGTTACAAAATAAGCAACCTTACAGTCTTCAAATATGTATTGAAGCACCAAAGGATTAACTGAAAAATGCAACAAATAGACTGAAATTAATCTTTAGTTAACCAAAAACCAATGAAAGAAAACCCTGTCTTTACCAGTACCTTGCTCCCTCCCATCTTTTCTCTACAAGCAATTTTTCACATGTGGCTTATTTTCTGTCATGACTTCAGTCCTTCTCTATGCATAGAGCCAAAATTGTTTAATCAATCCCCATGACAACAATCACTGGATGGTCCCTTTTTCACTCCTAGTTGTCTTTCCAAAAATATTTTACTTTTATTTACTTTTTATTAATTTTAAGCTTCAATTTTTTATATTTCATTACAAAGGATCAAGTACAAGGTAAATACAGGCTCTTTTTTCCCTTCCATAAAATAAAAATAAAATTTCAAAAAGATGACAACAAAAGTATCCCTAAATGACTTGGTAAGAAACCAGTAGTTTGCTGTTATTGTTAATGTTAATACTACTACTACTACTACTACTACTACTAATAATAATAATAATAATATAAAAAGGTTTTATGTATTCTGATAACTTGTGTTTCATGTTAAAATTACATTAAAATATATATTTAACACTCAAGCACAATTACTCTGAGTGGCATTTTGTCATCTTCTGGTCCTTAAAACATCAAGAATTTTGAAAAATGCAAACCGTTTCTCAAAGCCGAAGCTACAGCATACACTATCCATTAATCAACAAAATCGGTGATAACCACAGCAGGATCTGATGTGCCTTATAAATCCTGCATCACACATCTCTGCTGACAGATGGCAGGTATCAATGTTTTTCCTACTTAAGCATCAAACACCATTTTTTATGATTACATTAAGCCAGTTGCTGTTTTAATTAGCATCTTCTTAATTTAGGCACAGAGCAGTGAATCAGGTTAATTTTATATCATTATTCCATCATAATGATTGCAGTGAACGATGATAAACAACACCGAATCCCCTACTGCATTGACTTATTGCTAAATTCCCCATTCCTTCTCTTCAGGCATAAATAGCTGACTTCTAACTTGGGTTGTTTTCTCTACTCCTTGATGCCTATTTTGACTCCTTCAATAACAGTAGAGAGCTTGTTCACTTTGCATACCTCACTGCACTCTAAACACATGATGAGACTCCTCTACTGTGCACCTTGTTTTCTGTACATTTCATAACCCAAACCTCTGTACACAGCCTCTCCCTGCTCCAAGCCATCACCTATTAGTATTGTTTTTGTTGTATCTGTTTTATCCAGTTTTGTAGCCCTGGTTCAGATAAGGAATAGATGGTCTCTATTTTTAACAGTGTGGTACTTGTATTCATCTCCTTTGGCAAAACAACAAAAGGCAAGCACTATAAAGCACAGTGGGGCAAATGTAGTGAACACAGCTTTGATGTACAATGGCGATGTTTTCCCTCGATTGGAGGGGAGACAGAAAACACCTGAGGTGATGCTGTGTTTGTGTCTGTGACAGAGCCCGAGAGAGAGCGATAAAAGGAACAAAATAAAAATCTGCGAGTGTGAAAAGGGTCACTTCCAGGCCAAACATCAGAGATGTGGCAGTGGCTTTAAGCTACAGACATGTTTAATTAACTGTAACAGACTATTTTTCTAATCCTCACCATAAATCATGCCCCCAAGGAGCTTTTCTTTGCAAATCCAGACTAAACTGGTGCCCAAGGACTAAGCTTTTTGGAAAAACAAGTCTTCATGTTGGTTAATTGTACTGCAGTGTGGGCAGGGCTCTGCAATATGCTGACACAGGTATGCAGGACACATAATGACCACTTGGGTAGTAGTGACTATTATTATTTCCACCACCATTCTCAAACTGTCACAAATCTGCACAATCTCAGATGAGAGCCTTAAGTTGAGAGACGGCAGGGGTTGGGAACTTCCCATTTCCACCAGTGAAACAAGGCAAGTGAGGAGGAGGTGGAGGAGAGAGAGAGAGAGAGAGAGAGAGAGAGAGAGATGGTACAGGCAGAAGTGCAACAGAAGGAAGACAAGGTATGGAAGGCGGAAGGCTGTAGGAGCCCAGGGCACACGGATCAAATGAGACCCCGAAAAAGAAGAGTCTCATGGGCTGAACTCTGGAAGCTGGACTCTAGGACTGCAACGATTCATCGACGTAATCGATGACGTCGACTACAAAAATTTGTCGACGTAGAATTTCATCATCGAAGCGTCGTACTTTTAAAACCATCCATCTATTTTGTTCCGCTTATCGTGTTATTTTGTAATTGCAATACACTACAGGAAGATATGGGGGCAGTATTGCCTCCATTGTCTGCCAGCAACAACAATACCAACGAAGAAGAAAGTAACAGAACAGTGTAATGCTAGTAGAACAGAGAGGAGGGTGAAGAAAATTAAAGAAAATGGAGACAGACTGTTAAAGGTGTGGGAGCATTTGACAGAAAACAATAAAGCTGAATGCAGACTGTGCAAAGCAGAGCTTTCCTTCCACGGCAGCATAACTGCAGTGCTGAGCGTTTAAAACGCCGGCACCCTGGAGCTGTGACGTCAGCTCTGGATGGGTACGTTAGTGCATTGTAGATACTTGTTAATGTTTGTACAGTAATGTTTCTGTTAGTTTACCTGTCGGAAACAAGCTCTCATGGATGATGTTTGCTAAGCACCACCATTTCAGGTATGTTAGCTAATGACCTCTGTATGAACTGAATCGTCTAAACTTTTCAGCTGTTTTGGGCGGAAAAATATTTTTGATTTATTGAAGCCTTATTTGAACTTTTGGACAGAGGCCATTTTTTATTTATTTGCACATGATATTTTCATTTAAAAATAAAAATTGCATTTACTTTAATATGCATTTTTTATTTGATATTTATTGTGATGGTCACATTAATGTTTAAAATACATTTGATTAGTTTCAAACTCGTATTTTTATGGGTCATTATTTTAATTGTGAGAAGAGAACAAGGTGATGTTAACAGGTGGGCAGGCTTGAACAGGTGAGCTAAGATTGAAATAATCGTTGACTAATCGACTAATCGATAACAAAAATGACAGATTATTCAACTACCAAAATCTTTAGTTGCAGCCCTACTGGACTCTTTCTGCAAAAGCTTTCTATTGAAATCAGTGTATTGACACACTCCGTTCTCCAGCAAACGTGGTAAGGTGGGGCATGAGGGAACACCCATCCTGCAAATTGTGCAGGAAGAAGGACACGTTAGCCCACATTTTGGCTGGGTACCATACAGCCCACAGCCAGGGGAGGCACAGGTGGCAGCATAACAAGGTGCCTAAGGAGCTCACAGATATCTTGGAGCAGGCCAGAAAAAGGTCACAACCACCACACGAGCCACAAGTGCAAGTACTGCCATTAAGGGCAGGAGAACAGCCATCTACTGCAAGGAGAACCAGAGCCAGCCCTTCCTCCAGAAGGCACAAGAGTGGCCTGACAGTCAGAGCAGGCTAAGGTCATCCAAGGCTGTGATGAGACTCATGAAAGGAAGAGCCTAAAATACCAAGACTTAGTTCAGGAGTGTAGAGAGAAAGGAGGCAAGCATGGCTGTTTCCTGCAGAAGTGGGGTGTAGAAGATTCCTAGCACAGTCGCTATGGATGGTGCTCATTGCACTCGGAGTTGAAGAACAAGTGGAAGACAGCGCAGGATTGGGAAAGCAGCAGAAAGAGTCGCTTGCTGGCTCTGGTATAAGAGGGAGGAGGAGGGCTGGAAGCCTGGAGTTGGTGGGTAATGATTTGGTCATCACTGCAGACTTACCAACTGGAGGGTGTTGTGGTTGAAGGTCAAAACAGCCAGTGAAGATTGGGCATTGTCCGATGGCATCAGCTTCAGGCCAAAGGCTACAGTTGCTCTATAGCAGGGGTATTCAAGTAAAATTTAAAGAAGTCCAGTCAGACAAAGTTTCATGAGGCCAAGGTCTGGAAGTCCAACTATTTAATGTGATTTTATATTTTATATATTTATATTTTATATATTTATATTTTATATATATATATAGTTTAGTTTTTGTTAGTTTTCAGAGTGGTTTTGCTCATTTTTATTAGTTTTTATTTTTGGTGTCATGCTTAGTTTTAGTTTAGTTTTCGTTAGTTTTTGTTTTTCATGCTTTGTCAGGTGCAAGAGTGACTACTGTGTAATAGAAACTTGACAAAAGATATTGTTTTAAAAATTGCATTCAACCACCAACTGTTCACAAAATAGCAGCACTACGTGCTTAATGCGTGTAATATTAAGAACACACGAACATCAACAGGGAGAAAATTAAAGAAAAACATGAACTCCAAAACAGTTTTTATTTATTTCAGTTAACAAAAATGTTTTTTTCAATTTCAGTTTTTTCGTTATTTCGTTCGTTTTCATTAACTATAATAACCCTGTTTGTTACAAAGTTTACCGGCCAGCACGAACCAGCTTGGTGGTATCACATGGTATGGCCAAATTCGCATGCAATTCGTCAGTGGGTTTCCTTGGAAACTTCACCACTACCATAAGGACTGTAAAAGCTGTGCCGGTAAACCAGAAATTGTTCAACAAGATTTCTGTTTTGGTGTTAGGTTCGGGTCCCCATGAGACATCATTTCAGTCCGGATCCGGACTGTGGTCCGTCTATTAGTGACCTCTGCTCTATAGCAACTGCATTTGTGGCAGTTGCTATAGTTGCTATGTGGCTGTGACCCATTGGGACATTAATACCAGATTACTAGGTTTGTCCTATGAGATATGCACTGGAACACTGGCAGTGAATCCTCAGGATCTTGTGGGTTGCAGGGTGGAGTTTCACCCACTCGCATTTGTTCCTGGTGCATCCCGCAAATACTTAATTGGACAGGGATCCGGAGAGTTTGAAAGCTGGGTCACCACTGTGGGCTCTATGCCGTATTCCTCAAGTAATTCGTGAATTTTTTTTTTTATTTTGGTGGGGGGGGGGGGGGGGGGGGGGGGGGTCCATTTGGGGGTTGGCAGCTATTGATGAACATTGCCCTTGCAATGGATTTGTGTGCTTGATCTGTAACTATGTTTAGGTGCTGTTTAGGTGGGTGGTACATGTCAAACCTATAGCCACATGGTGGTCAAGTCCCAAGATTTCCCAAGAGAACATTGTACTGTAACAATGATTAATCTCTCTCTCTCTCTTCACCTGTCAGCAATCAGTGTATGAAAATGCATGCTGCAGCATCTTCACAAATGAATGAATGGGGTTATGAAATCATGCACCAATCAGATACAGCTGCCTCAGTACAGCTGTCCAAACCACTTCTTGATGAAGCTCAATTTTTCCAACAGAATTTCTTCTTAATATGCATAAGCTGTTTTTCCAAAGGAGACTGTCAAAGCAAACTGTTACTGTGGTCATTTTAGTGACTACACACAAAATCTAAGCTATAGGACCCATGTCTTTACAAAACCACACACTGACGATGTGATTGGTGAGGGTAACGTAGAGATGTTTTATTAAACTAAACATTTACTTACTGTTTTAAGCAAAGTTAATATATGCAGAATAAGGTTAATACAAAATTAAAGACACATTTGAATACTCTGGATTAGGGATATGCGTGACTAGTCAACTAATCGTCACTATTGTCACTAGTCGGTACCAGGTGTACTTAGTCGGTTAGCCTAATTATCCATCCACCCATCCATTCACTTCCGTTTTTCCTGTTCAGGGTCGCGGGGGGGGGGCTGGAGCCTATCCCAGCTGACATATGTCGAGAGGCAGGGTACACCCTGTACAGGTCGCCAGCCTGTCGCAGGGCCAACACAGAGACAGACAACTCACATTCACACCTATGGGCAATTTAGAGTTTCCAACCTAACCTAACCCCAGTAAGTGCATGTCTTTGGACTGTGGGAGGAAACTGGAGTACCCAGAGAAAACCCACGGCATGGGGAGAACATGCAAACTCCACACAGGGAGAGAGGGAGGGGCCTTGGCCAAGGTGGAATCGAACCCAGGCCTTCCAGATGGTATTTTAACTGCTAACCACTGCGCCACCATGCTGCCTTAGCCTAATTATTAAGATTTTAATTGATACCCAGTGCCTGTAAATGTTTGTCCTAAATGTTATGCAGCCATCTGCAGTGGGTAGGCGCTCGCCTTGCAGCCAGAGGGCTGCTGGTTCGAGCCCCTGTCCCCGCGTTGTGTCCTTGGGCAAGACACTTAAACCACATTGCCTAACGGTAGTGACGGTTGGCTGCATGAGTGATTTGTGTGTCTTGTGTGCACAATGACAATGAGTTTAATCTAACAACATTGGCCAACATCTCCACTTTGTAGAGCTACGATGCAACCACATTAGGTTACGTCGTAGCTCTACAAAGACCCAGCGCTCAAGTCCGAATCAGTGGTAAGCTGGAGGAGGTGGCTGGGGGAGAGGGAGGTCTGGACTCCACTGCTCAGGTAGGGGTGTGCGATATTGACAAAAATCATTGGGCAAAGGCGGTACACCACAGACAGGTCACCAGGCCATCGCATGGCCAACACACACTCATGCACACACACACATTCACACCTATGGGCGATTTAGAGCGATTCAGAGCGAAACATGTCTTTGGACTGTGGGAGGAAGCCGGAGTACCTGGAAGAAACCCATACAAGCACAGAAAGAACATGCAAACTCCACACATAACAGCCTGGACCAGGAATCAAACCCGGATCGTCTTGCTGTGAGTGAAGATGATCCTCGCCTAGGAATTGAATCTGAGGCGGTAGACTGCGAGGCTGGGGATGTCTGAATTTCTTCCCTGGGGCAGTGTGTTCACTCATTTCCAGCTTTAGGTGTGTTGTTTAGGCAGCTATGCTAGCGCACAGTATGGGCACTCTCAATACGCACATGGAGCAGCCTATACTAAAACTTAAAGTAGTGAACACTTGGAGTCGAGTTTGTTCTAATTGTTGGTTTTTCCCCAGTCAGTAGCATACTCGATAACGTCAACGCTCACATTGTTAACACAGCAATTAAGATTTTATCGTAGACGATATATATCGCACACTCCTACGCTCAGGATGCCGCCCCCACGACCCGCCCTGGATAAGCAGAAGAAAATGGATGGATGTTGGTATTGTTTTGATGCATGTCATGAATTGTAGAGCAATGAGCGTCATTCATAATGCTCTTTGAAGTCGAATTTATTCATTTTTCAAATGTTATTCTCTCAGCCTTTTTCATATATTTAACATCAATTGATTTTAAGTTTTTTTTCTTCATTGTTTAGAATGTAACGTGCTATGTTCACAATACGCGATGCCGCACAGTTAAGCAGCATTTAAAGTGCAATTTATTATAGAAGAACGCGATTAATGGTTTAAATGCCTTTGTTTAGACAGTTTTTGACATTGTCCAGCATAAAATTTGATTTGATATCTGAGTGTTTTTTAGTTTTAGGCTAGTCGATAAGTAATTTTTTGCCTTGTTTAGTCGACTAAGAAATTAGTCGCCAGGAACGTCCCTACTCTGGATTATTTATTTTATTATATTAAATATTTGTTATTGTTAAGTGACAAAATGTTCAGATTTTCTCCAAAAATCTCCCATTTGATTTTTTTTTTTTTTTATAAACATAAGTTAACTTTCCCAAGTCCTAAATATAGAATTTAACAACAGGATATTAATGACATGCTGCCAAATGGTCAAAAACCTTGTCTGGCGGTTAGGATTCACATACACGTACTCTACAAAAACAGTACTTTCCCTAAGACCAGGAAATCAATATCAACATTCTTTACCTTCAATTCATCACAATGTTCCCTTACTGCAGGAAACAAAGAATGTGGTTTCTTATCTTTTTGAGACTGCTGCATCACTTACAGGGACCCATTTATGACTTACAAAAATGTTGGATACTTCAAAAAAAGCCTTCTGATCTGCGGTGTTGATATGGATTAAGATATACAGATAAAAAAATCACAGAATAATCTCTCGCTACTAGGTAACTGCTACTATGATTTACAATGTAACACCCGGCAGGAACATTACAGCCCATATAGTATTTGACCACCGCAAGCTCGGGTTCAACAAGCCCTTATTTCTAATACCCTCCTTTACCTCAACTAAACAATGTGATCGAGGACAGATGCACCACTACATATAATTTTTATGTTTTTTTTTTTTTTTAACAAGAACATGTATACTCACTGATCAAAGAACCACAAATGAAAAAATAAAGCATTTTAACTGAATGGTTTTACTCTCAAATAGCTAACTTTAGACATGTACAGTGACCATAAGAATGCACATATATCTGTTTATAATTGGACTTTAGTTTAATGAGGTCACATGGGAGGTAAACAATAAAAAAAAAAATGCTTGTTGTGTGCATAATTTGTTTGTTTAACTCAATGCATTGTTCTTCAAAAAGGATAAGGATGCATGCAGTGCAGGAAATAAACTCTCAATCACCCAATGCAGTATTTTAACACTGCACTGTCTCAAAATAAGTTGTGAAAGACTATGTTAGAAAGTGAGGAAACAAGAACACTGAACAAAGTCTTCTGAAACTCTTATACACCCTCTCTTCTTTCTTGTGTAACACAAACCACTGCTGACTATACTCCATCCCGAGCTTTACCTTCTCTCTGTACCCTCTGCTCCACTGGTTTTCATTCTACTCCTCCCTCGGCTATGGACCTGAATTATTCTCTTTGATCAGATGCTACATTGAGGCTCCCAAGAGAGAACAGACTGATGTAGTAATAGCAATGCGGAAAGAGTGGTGCAATTCAATGCAGACCTGTTGAATACCTTGAACACCCCCATGTGCAGATGTGGATAATTTATAGTCATCTTTTGACAGTAAATAGTATGTGCCTAAATCTTCAATAAGCAGATCTCCCAAGTAGTAACAATCCAAATATGGCATTGTCATATCTGACTTTGCATACATTTTTTCCCCTTTATTCAAGACGCTCGTTTCATTTCGTCTGATCTCACAACAATCAAAACCAATCCTACAAAAAGGTTTCTAAATAAGCAACACATCATGAAACATATTTGTGTCTGTGGAAAGTATTGAGTATGGGAAAATAAATGGAATTCATAGGAAAAAACAAACAAAAACATATTTTGTAAAACAGCATGGAGCCAAATAATTCAAGGCTTTTGAAATTGTGATTTTAGCATTATTTCCTATTTGAATCTGCTTTTAATCTGAGCCTTTTCAGGCATCTTAGTCAACCAATTCTTAAAGTGATCCATCTCTAGCTCTTGCTACATTCCCATATGTGTGCTCTGTGCACTAATGTCCACAGCATCTGAAGGAAACATTTTCCGGGACAGTTATTTATTTTCCCTAAACAAGGATGTTCCATGATCTATATTTATCTACATTTTCCAAGACACTTGGGAACCCTTTTTAACGAGCTTCAGAAGAAAGTTACTGCTTCTCTTTCTTGCACATTTATTTGTCTGCCTTACATAACTTGGTTTTGGTGTCATACCCACAGAAAAATCAAAACAGTATGATGAAAATGAGAATGTCAACAGGTCCTTTTGAGGAATATGCAGACAATGTCCATTTGAGTTCTTGGCCATGTTTTAATATCAGCCCACATTATGATATGATAGTACTGTATTTTCTGTATCTTTCTGTAATTTTTTTGAGAGCAAATAAAGTTAGACAAGTGCCATTTCATGCCATCAGTGTGGTCTCCTTGCTGGTCACTGCTTTGACTGATAATATAAACAGTTTAAATACATCTTCTTACCATCTGAGCTCCCCTGCTCTTATTACATGATTTTCTGCACCACTTGCTTCCATAGCTTGACATTTTACACTACACATCAATGCCGATTTACTGTGGCCTGAGCGCTGAATGCCATTTCTGCTTCCCTGACATCCAGATGATATCATTTCTTCCACATAAAACAGTAAACCACCGCACTCACATCTGCCGGCAGCTCTCCATGCCCTGCCAAGGTCATGTTCTAACAACTGTAGTTCCGCCATGCCAAAAAAAAACAGCAGATTGGGTGAATAGATGCCCCGCAGCAAGTGTATATGACTGTGTGCATGTGAGAGTAACAAAGAGACACTCAAAAGCCCAAAAACAGAGTGTGTGCAGTATTTAATTCTCAGGAGACCCCTGTGGCATTCTGAGCCTTACATCTCATAAATAAAGAAGGATTTCCTTCAGCTGCAGTCATGTGAGTGAGAGAGGCTAAGAGAGAGAGAAAGAAGGGCACAAATGGATTAGGGGATGCCTATCATATTGCTCCCAGCAACTGAATCAACTCCCAAACACGCAACAGCATATTTGAAGACAAATACAATAAGACATAATATCCTTAAAGCCTAGAATTTAACAAGTACGTGAACTTGATTTTACACAATAACCTGCATTAAAAGATATTTAAAGAAGAAATATCTAAATTGAGTTTTCCAAAGCATCAGTCTGTGCTTGAACAGATGTCATGAGCTCCAAGTTATGTCTTGGTTAGCCAAACTGTCAACCAGATGGTTGCTGTGACTGCTTTTGACTCAAGTTCAGAGAGGCTGTCACTGCAGTTCTTACATCACACCAACCTGTGATATAAACTCTGGAAAATACATGTAAAATAAAAATTACTAGGCTACTAGACAACAGTTGTAATCTAATCACTGCATAGATCATAAATATTCAGTAGCAGCACAATTGGTCTTTTAAATATTTCATACAAATCAAGATAAAACTGGGTCATTTGACTAATGGCGCTAATTAATCAATTTATTCAATTAATGTTCCAGCCCTTGTTCAAAGGCACATCAGGCAGCAAAACACTGCTCAGTAGTTTGTAATTGATGTTTTCAGGCAAGGCTAATGTTGGTGTCTAATATTTGATAACATCTCTAATATTAAAGGAATTGAAGGCCTGGCAGTTTGGGCTATATGACACTACCACATGTGCAGCTAAAACCTGTAGCTGTAACACAGAGATGTTCTGTGTTATGTCTTGCTTTGTTCACCGTGTAACTGTGACAACAATGGTTTAGCTCCTGTATTGTATAAGCTGTGGAGATGTTGGCACGTTTTCACAAGAGCTGAATTCCATCCATATAATCCCTCCCATAATGCATGCCCCAGCAAATGCACACTGTCTGCTCTTACTTTCTTTTTCTCTGTGTAGTGTGGGGATTTTCCTTAATCTCAAGGATTTCTAAATCATCTTGTGGGAAATTACTTAGAATCTCATACCCAATTCTCTGTAGACTAAAGTCACAAGTTATTGACAAACTTGCTCTCAAAGTCATGCTGATGAGAATTCAATACAACCCTTTAAGATAAGCAGCTGGCTATACAGTGTGTGCCCTTAGTGCACAGATGGCTACACGTGCGCATTATTTTAAATCAAATAAAATGCAGAACAGGCTGGTTTTGTTGATCTGTGTCTAAAGGGTTGTTAACAGTTAAATTGGAAAAAAACTGTAGCCCTAAACACAGGCAACTGGACCTAGACAGGACTGTTTCAGATCAATTAGGCTCATCCAGAGGCAATATCCTGGTAGCCTATTACCTCTGGACAACTGGAAACAGGGGAAAGCAGCTAGACATCTGCAAAAGTAATAAAATCTGACTACTGGCAACTCTAAGGCTAACATTATTAACGATACGTACATATATCAATGTTCAATCTGTTAAAATGAATGCTCTGGTTTTATGAGGGGGTTGCTTCTTAAACTCCCATATAAAGCAGTGACTTCCTCAAACCTTCAATGGTTTTTACTGCCAACACTGGTTTGCAAGAAAGTTTATTTTCTCCTAAAATGTCAGAACATTGGATTTTCTTCTAACTCAGATTATTTCAGTTTTTTTAATTAATATAAGTAAATCAGCCAATTTGAGAAATTACTTATGGACCAGCCATGTCACTCCAACCTGTAACAGTGAGAGGCGTGTAATTTCGAAATCGAGGAACATAGCAGCTGCAGCAGCAAATCTTAATGGCAGGTCACGATACCGTCACACTGAGGTTAGAGTGAGGGCGGATCGAGTGAAGAACCTGCATGTTACTCCCTGCTGAAGTTTATCAGTGGAATAAAGAACAGCTGGAAAAACATAGTTCGCTATTTGAGGTAGTACATGTCTGTGTGCATGTTCCCCAGGCCAATATTAGAGTTAACGATGCAGGAGTAATTGTGAGTAAACAAGGCGGTAACAGTAATAATAAACAAAAACATTTTCACAAACGTTTCATAGGGCTAATATTATGTTTTTTACTAAATGATTATGTAGCTCGTTTAATTTTATATTAACAATAAAATTACCAAAACCCAAGTGACAAGGTTATCGCAGAAAAGCATAAAAACAGAGTACATCTCTTTATCACAAAACATGCACTGCATGTAGAACAACTCACCCATTCAGTAAAACTAATCGCAAATGTGAATCATAATGTTTACTAGAGTGCAAGCGCCTTTCACAGCGTCCATAGGAATGGTGAGAGCTTGTTAATGAGGCTGAACCGCAGAGGGATGGGAGTAACGTGGGCTGCGATGCTCGGAGGGGAACTTGGATTTCTCTGTGAAATACAGATAAGCAAAGCCCTCATGCTCTGTCTGCACGGCGCCCGTTTCTGCATCAGTACAGCCAAAGGGGAAAATGTTCACTTAATTAAATCAATTAGAGCATGAAGGGCCTGTCGAAGCCTTCGCAGAAAACAACAGGATGAAATAAACTCCGGCAAAAGCTAAAGTTTTTCCACGAGTACAGAAACACGTCTTCATTTCACAACTTTTAGATATTAAAGTCATGCAAGTGCTCTGAATAAGATAATGCTTCATTAATCTTTTAAATTTTGATAGCAGATGTGATTAAGATCATTTCTGATCAACCTATTTACATTTTTGAGATCCAAAAACACTGATACAAACACATATGACATAAATACATCATTTTACTTGCATGCAAAGGAACCTGAGATTTCAAATTTCTGTCCAGATTTTAAAATCTTTATGTGAAAGTGTTGTGTTTCACCCTCACTCGGGTTCTCTCTTCAGGGCAAAGTCACAATTTTCTGTTATTCCGTATGGACCTCATACCTGCTTAAGGAACGTGTGGGGGCCCCATAGACTCTTGATTACTGTTTAATGAGCCGTTTTATGAATTTAAGGTCATGTTTCTCTGCTGAGTAAAGTGAAGCTGAAATCATAATCTGCACAGTAATCTCCCTGAAGACCTCAGAAGCTTTACATCTCCCAATCCTCAAATCGCCATCTATCCATCATTTCAGTAAGAAAGCCTGCCAACTTATCAGCTCAAAGTCAAGAGCTGTCTGCAGAAATCTGCTGTCTTTTCATCTGTTTTAAAAAAACTATATGCCCCCTAACTCACACAAAGGCCTCTTTCCCACCAACAGGGTTCCGGAGCCCGTGCAGTAATTTGAACCGATAGGCGGGTTTTCCACCGCCGAAGCACTCAGTGCTCGGCCAAAAAACGGGTTCAATTCCGGCCCCGCAAACTAGCTGGTTTGGAACCAGGAACGCGTGCCGAAAGCGGCAGAGGGGCGTGACTCTGCCATCTTAACATCAAGTTTTCTACCATATTACATGTGTATTACATGAGAAAAGCAAAGCGATTTTCATGGCTGTGAATTAGGTTGGGCTCTAAGGCTCAACTTGCTGCTTTGTATCAGTTCATATCACAGGTAAAAGGACACAAAGTGCGTACTTGTCGTCTTGCTCTAATCGCTGTCTGTGTTTACCTCTGTGCTGCACACAGATGCTGCAGTAGTTTGGTTTGGACCGTAAAATGTATTTGCAGCACAAAAAAGGGGAACATGTTCTCCCACATGTGTGCGCTTTGGCTTCCGTGTCCAGACGAGGACCCGCCCACTCTCATACATAAAGGAGCAGTTCACAGAAACGCGGTGGGAACGCGGGCCCGTTCTTAATCGTTTCGCCGGTTCCTTGGGATCGGCACGGGAACTTGCTCCGGAACCTCGGCGGTGGCAAAGTAGCAACACTGATCACCTTCTGTGCCATCTCAGGCCTCAACATCATAATGCACCATCTGCAGATTAGAAAGTGTATCGCTGTGACTCTGTGGATAAGAGAATGCAAGACTGAGAAACTGTACAACTGTACTCTAACCAGCTTTACTCTCTCACAGTCCTCCTCCCTCCAGCGCTCACCCATGCCACCTCCCTTTCATCTTAGAGCAGGATTAGGCCCGATGCCCAGTGGTGACACAAGGACAGTGAAGCCAACAGACTGTTAGATCAGTTATTGGGCATGAATTAGGAACTCAAGTCTTGTGAAAGGGAAGGATGCTGGGACACAATGATAGAGATGAAGGAAAGAATGGACAAACTCTAAGGAAAGAAAGAAGCACAGAAAAGAGAACTGAAACTCTAAACTACTGATAAGAAGCACAAAATAAAGTCATGGACAAAAGAACAATATAGCTAAAAGTGATAGACTAGGGTGGTGTCCACAAAGACACTGAGGCTGCAAAAAAAAAAAAAAAATAACTTCACATCAGCACACTAATATGCTTCATGAAGCATGAAGCACACTAATATGCTTCATGCTTCAATGACAGTGTTTATACCAATCAAGCACAGCATTATGACTACTTGCCAAATTTTGTGTTTGCTCCACCTCTGCACATCACATCCATGTGATGTAAAAGAAAACATGATTCATCAGACCAGGCCACCTTCTTCCATTGCTCCGTGGTCCAGATCTGATGCTCACTGTAAAATTGCGCACTTTCAGCGGGTCTGTTGGATCAGACCATGTGGACCAGCCATCGCTCCCCACGTGCATCAGTGAGCCTTGGCCATCCTTGACCCTGTCGCTGGTTCACCACTGTTCCTTCCTTGAAAAACTTTTGATTGATACTGATCACTGCAGACCGGGAACACCCCACAAGAGCTGCAGCTTTGGAGATGCTTTGACCCCATCATCTTCCCATTACAATTTGGCCCTTGCCAAACTCACTCAAATCCTTACGCTTGACCATTTTTCCTGCTTCTAATATCAACTTTGAGGACAAAATGTTCACTGAACAAGGCTCACGTGTCCCAGGAATGGGTGGACTAGAGAGCAAGTACCCAGTTCCATTATTTTTAACTAACTTTATTAATTAGCAATTACCTAATTTTTCATAAATTTTATAGCCTTTTTATAAAAGGTCCACCAATGATAACCTCTGACGAATGGGGGAAATTAAAGAAGTGTACTTCAATTTGTCAAGTATTTTTGTACTTTAATATATTTTTATGGGAAGCATGTTTTATTGGGTATATCTGGTAAAATACATGTGAGTGACAGTGTTACAAAGCTGCATGTTCAGTGTTCTAGGGTTAACTCTCGTACACTGCTCAAAAAAATTTTATATATGAATGACTAGGACCCAATAAACCAAATTTACTTGATTTAAAATGAAACAGAGCAAAAATGAAAGGTGTTTGTTGATTTTGGAGAGGTCTGTGTATGCCTCTGCACTCTGCAAATTTTACGGCCCAAGCCTGGTGGTGGTGGAAAAAGCCTCCTGCTTACAGAAAGGTTTCCCCAAATAGTCCGTGCATCACCCCAAAGATTATTTTTTTTTCCACTCCAGATATTATTGCTGTTTATGGCATTCTCAAAAACACTGAGCTTTTTTCTTTTTTAAGTGAGTTATGGGACTTCAGATGTTAAGAGAGACACTTATCCTGTAAGTACCTACCCATTAACAGGACTACATGCTTTCAAAATGATTCTGTCTTGATGACAAGATGTAAATGTTACTAGAACTGATGTATTAAGGCCTCTTGCCTAGGTTATACTCTGCTGCAGGCCAGACCTGATGGCCAAGTAGTTATTCTGTTATACTTCTTTGTTATACCACTCACCAGCCAGGCAACCGGTGGTTGCCACGGAATCTCTGACTAGTCTCTAGGCCTATGTGACTAGGGCCTTAGATTACCAATGGGACTAAAGTCAACATGTCCAGATGCCATCAGATTAACAGAAAGAAAGGAGCGAATGTCTAAAAAGGGCTCATGAAGGTCTTAATTTTAGCTTCCAAAGAGAATATAAAATAATCATGATAAAACAATTTTTTACATTCACTTTAACTATAAAACTCAAAGTTCAAACTCAGTTTTGTTCAGGTGCAGCTGTGGCTGCAAAAAAGACTTTTGGTCTTATAAAAGTCTATGAGAAAAGGGTTGTGCCCTGACCTCTGCAAACGCTTACCTACAAAGTTCATGGACTCGGTCACTAATTTCAGGTTACACTGAATAAAATATTAACTGTTTTGAAATGAAAAGCTACTTTTCAGCTGCTCCCTTAGACACAATGGGTCACCTCAGTGGGCCGCTCTGCATATCTGACTTGGAAGATTTTTTTGGCGTTCCTTACGTAACACCCAAGGGATCTATGTTTCCCCCTGGGCTCAAACGGGGACTCTTTTGCTTGTTAAGCAAATCTGTGAATCGTTATGAAAAATAATAATAGATGCACCGATCCGATATTAATATCGGTATCGGTCCCGATATTGAAAAAAAATTCTAGATCGGGTATCGGTGACAATGTGACCGATCCATAAAGGCAGATCTATTCAGTCTAATTCTATGCTTTGTGCTCTGCGACATCATACGCTAGCAAACTAGCCGCATAGATTGGTTCGCTCCATTTTGAAAACAAAGGATCAGCCATCTGGAACTTTTTCAGAACTTCATTGTCATGGATGGGCTGCCACTCTCAATTGTTTGGGATAAGGGATTCCGGCGGCTAGTTAACCACCTGGAACCAGGCTACGACATGGTAAGCCGAAAATATTTGTCGGAGACGGCACTAACTGAACTGCACAGTAAAGTGTGCATATTGAAGGAGATAAAAGATGTCAAATCGATAAGTTTCACGACAGACATCTGGAGCTCTGATGTTTCCCCTGTGTCAGTTTTAAGTTTAACGGCACACTGGCTGGATGAGAGTTTTGTGCTACACAGTGCAATGTTAAATGCAACAAACTTTCGTGGGTCACACACCAGCGAAGCGATAGCAGCTAGCCTAAAGGAAATGTTTGACAAGTGGCAAAATCCATGTGATTTTGAGGGTAACGCCAGCAACATGAGAAAAGTGATGGACAACCTGGGGTCGCATAGCTTCGGCTACGTTGCACATACAATGCAGCTAGTTGTTAACGAGGGACTTCTGCCACAGCGTGCGGTCAGTGGTGCGGTTGAATGTGTGAGACAGATTGTCGGCCACTTTAAACATTCTCCTCTAGCATAGTCACGGCTGCAAGATATCCAGCTCGAGATGAACATGCAACCTAAACGCCTGCAGCAGGATGTCAAAACCAGGTGGAATAGCACTTACTACATGGTCAAGAGTCTGAACAGAAACGAGCACTGTCTACTTATTCTGCTGACCATGAGCTGCACAGTCTCCACCATCCTGGATGAGAAGTGAAACGGACTCACAGCTGAGAAAGCAGAAATGCTGGCTTTCTTAAGCAAAAACCTGCCAGTGATGCTTAAGCCTGATCTTGAGAAGCTTGAAATATCTGCTTCATCAGGTCACTGGCACAAACTTGACAAGTAGCAACTATATCTTTTTAACTAAACTAGCTTGTAAAGTTTTTGTTTTAAGTTGCTTTTATAATGGATGCTTAATTTCTATTGGCACAATTGCACTAAATCATTGGAAAGAGCTGACTGCTGTTTATTTTAAATATCTGTCAACCAAGCTAGTGAAGCTATTGTTTCCTCTTATTTCAGCTCCTTATTTATTTTAAATTATATTTAGAATTCCTGAACCATTTCAAAGGTTTCTTGCAGTTTATTTTTTCATGTTTGACCAAAGTTGTGAACCTATTGTTTTTGTCAGTTTCAGATTTGATGTTATATTCATAATTGCACTCACTGAACAAATGCAAGTTGTGTTGTTTTTACATGTTTTTATGTGTGTTTAAGTGTGCTGTACTGGTGCATTTTTAGTAAATTTGTAATTCAGTACATTTATGTCTGTGTTTAAAAAAACTGATGTTTTAAGTCAATTCAGCACTGTTTTTCTCTATCAGATTGGTATCGGCTGATACTAAGCCTCAGATATCTGTATCGGTATCGGAAGTGAAAAACGTGGATCAGTGCATCCCTAAAAATAATGTTAAATATCCAGTCATTGCACAGAATAAGCAGATGTAATGCAGCAGGAGAAGGAATAGGAAATTCTTATTTGCACTTCATGGACTAGGAATATCTGTACATAATTTAATTTTCCATTTCTCAATATTTGTAAAGAAGTCGTATTGTGCTACAGTGGTGAACCAACTGACACTTCCATCCTTACAACCATGCTGAGCATAACATTTAAGAAAAACCATTGATGTGCTGCAGTGATGCGGTTTGAAGGAAATAACACTAACTTTAAAAACAAACAAAGCTCAAATGATGAAAGATTATACCCCCCCCCCCCCCCCCACACACACACACACACACACACACACACCACTATGGTAACCTTAGTGAGTCAATTTAACAGCAGCATGAATCAACTTTCTTCTCTTACATCATAGGGTCACAGAAAGTGGGCCCGCTGTCATAACTACATGTACTTTAATGGATAACTATTCCCCAGATTACAGATGACAATGACAATGAGAAGGCCTTCATCTTGCTTCCATCATTGTCTCTTCAGAAGCATTGTTCAGTGTCTCCTGACTGGACTTGTTAATTCCTCCTTTACTTCTAGTAAGCCTTTACCTGAGGGACACAAACCATTATGCTTTCCACAAAAATCTCTTCCCTGAATGTTTCCCCCTGCTCTACTGCAGCCTCCTGAAAATACTGCTGGAAATAAATTTCTATTATTTTGCTTGGGAGGTCTACACAGAAACAAGTGTGTGTGTGTGTGTGTGTGTGTGTGTGTGTGTGTGTGGGGGGGGGGGGGGGGGGGGGGGTATAATCTTTCATCATTTGAGCTTTGTTTGTTTTTAAAGTTAGTGTTATTTCCTTCAAAACCCATGTCTAAAATGACGTGAGGAAAGTGTAAATAAAATTACCCGCATTCTCCAGGAGACAGTCAGTGTAATATGGATCATAAAATGAAAGAGGATGACGCAACAGGCTTTAAAACCCTTTTCTCACAGCAGGCATAAAAATAAAGATATATTTCTCCTGCACTTGAAATCTTAAATCGTTTAACTGCCACTTATGTTATTAGACTATAAATGATTTATTGCTACATTACAGACAATTTAAGCTCGCATATGATCGACTCAGCGACTTCTTCACATTTTAGAAAAAGACAACTTCAAGTTCAAGTCACATAAATCAGCACTCTAAGAAAGAAGCAAAGCATTACTTGTTCAGAACAAAGTCGTTTTCCACTGGCTTCTACTCAAAACAACAGAGGAACAAAATATTGTGTGGGCACAGTGCGGCAGTATGTGAGGACTTTTTTTTAGGCCCATTAGGCATATGAGAGAAAGACAAACAGAGTAATTAGTCTCAGCTCATAAATGTGCAATCAAATACAGAAGAAAGAGGATCTGAATTATTTTGTGCAAATGACAAACATGCACATGTTGCAAGTTTGACAGGGGAAGTTAAGAAATAAAGGAGAAAAATTGCCATTTGTCACTGAATGTGAAGGGAATATTTACACACTTGAATTCAGATCAACATTATAAATTACATTCTAACAAATGTTAATGTTATATCATCTTCTCAGAATTAGCACCAAGCAAGCATACAGTACCTCCTCGTATGACGAATAGAATATTCAGAGAAACACTTGTTACCAGCTGCCTTCATATCAACTCGAAGTGACAAAGCTCATACAAGTTGGGCACAAAGTCATATATTAACACCAGTGTTTGGTCTTTCTATCAGCTTGGATATGTAGTTAATCATTACATGCAGTTGTTGCATTTACTTAGGCACATTATGGTAGAAAAACCATGCATGTTTTGATACCCAAATGCTGAATCATACACTGGTATAAAACTTGCTTCAGTTCATCTCCCAGCATTTAACACTTGGACGACTACTAAAGGGGAACTTCCCACAGATTAACTCGTAAAATCTTTGACTTTATTAATTGATGATGGCCGCCTGAATGCACCATTGGTTTCAGTCTCTGCAGCACATGGAGGCAATTTAATGTGTGTCATTTGAAAAAGGTTCCTCTATAGGTCCTGCTTATAATGAAACATGTCAATTATAAATTCCTAAAAGGAGAGGGAATGAAAGACTGCTTTACCTATAAAACATGAAATATGACTGAGTCTGAAACCTCATTTGAAGGAATACATTCAAAAGGATAGAGCATGTTTACCATTAACAATTAATTGACTTATTGGTACAATTACCTTCTCGTTTAATTGTTTAAGTTGTAAAAAGTTGTAAGTTGTAAAAAAATAATATTCAGCTTACAATTGCAGAGGACTAAGAAACCCAGCATATATTCATTGTAAGGTGGAACCAGACACAGTTATTAAGACCAAAAATTGCTTAATCATCATAATTCTCATAACTTACAGCTTCAGCCAAATTAAGGGTTTAACTGAACCACCACATTACCTGTAATACACATGCTAAATATTACTTCAGTCTGAAAAGCTCACATTTTCACTGAGTATGCAGTTACTGCATTTCTCAGTAGCAGCCTTTGTAGTTTCTAGTCATGTTTCTGATATGCTGAAAATGCAAAGCAGTGAAACTCAAGTTCTCTCTTTGCTTTATGATGTAATGGAAGTTTATGCAATTCAAAACTTATCTTTCCATTATTGCGCAGGCCTACACAGCATACCTGTCATTTCTGAGAACCCTGTCCTAGACTCAGTGCTCACGGTGCTCTTGTCAGAGGGCGTGTCTGTAGAATAGGTGTGCCACGAAAGTGTACCTGCATGGGGGGGGGGGGGGGCGACTTATAACCTCAGTCCTTGCATTTGCATGCAAGTGCAAATTTCTCCCTGTCTTATAGAGAAAACGGACTTTAGTTATTGACAGTAACTACCACAGCAAGACAGACAATGCATACTATTCTGTGCTGCTATTGATGATGAGGACGCATGGTGTAGTTACCATGAAAAGCCACTAGAAACATTGACAATCTCGGCATATGGCACCAGTCGCCAATCTATGGTGTTTTGGCAATTGTGGTTCATTGTGTAAGCTACTGCGTTTTTAAACAGGCCTGCTGACACACGAAGGGCACTGTAAATGTAAAAAAAAAAGAAAAAAAAGAAAGAAAAAAAGATAAATAGCAAATTATTATTTGTTTTAATAATTAGGAATACAAAGAGCAAATGCCTGAGAAAACAGTCTAAAGACCTGTTTGTGGATTGCTGGAGTAGCTTGCGCTTACAGGCCTTTAAGAAGTGGCCCCGCACCAAATTGGTTAAATGGTAGAGTTGATACATTTTAAACCCTTTGTTCTGGCTGTAAACATGGGAGAGAAAAAAAAAACATACAAAGAGGGATGTTTAACAGCAACATTCAAACGCAAGGAAAACCGAGGCTCTAGCACAGCGTCCAGTGAAACCACATCTGAATGGACAAAGACCCAGCGTCAAACCTACAAAGTGACACGAGCGAGCGGGGGTTTTCTAATCCCAACTTTTACCCCTGCCCGTAATGACATTTTTCCCGGGCAAATGTAACAAAGAACAGCCGTTTAAGCAGCGCTCAAGCGACTGGTCCAACTGCACCAACTTAACACAGTTCATTTGCGGTTACAGGCTTACCTTAGTGTTCACTCCAGTGAGAATGGGCAAACAGCGACACGCTCAACAACAAACCCAAACCACAACCCGCGAACCAAACTGTGAGTTACCGAGCCTGCGCGGAAGCCACGAAAATAACGCCTACATCCACATATCCGTGGGTTTCACTCTTTTCTCTTTCTTTTAAAACATGGAACAAGCGTGAACTGTCCGACCTATTCTCTCTTGTTTTTCCGTCGCAGGCTGACTGCCTCCACCTCAATCACGCGTTTCAAGCTTAGGCTATGGAAATGCCAGCTTCCGGTCTTCACTTTCAAAATAAAACAGTTTAAGGGGTAAGACATGGCAGTCTAAGTGTATCTTCCAGGGGAAGCTACACTTAGACTTTTGTTTTGTTTTGTTTTAACGCCATTCTGGGGGTAAACTCAATAAACGTTTTAACTTTAAAACTTTGTGTCCAAAACACTCGACCTGAGCTGTCCATCTGATATACTCCCACCTCCAGCTCTGGCTCCTGTCTTTTTTTCAGTGCCTCCGTCTCCAGACCATACATTATAGCAGGTCTAAGTACCAGCTTGTAAATCTTCCCTTTCACTCTTGCTGCTATTCTTCTATCACAAATTGCCTCTGCACTTGTCTCCATCAACTCCACCCTGCCTGCACTCTCTTCATCGCTCTCATGAACTGTCTGTTGCTTTGGATGGTTGACCCCAGGTATTTAAACTCATCCACCTTCACTACTTCTGCTCCTTGCAGTTTCATGTTTCCACCTGTCTCCTTCTCATTTACATACATGTATTCTATCTTACTTCTAATGATTTCCATCCCTTGTCTTCCCAAAGCATACCTCCACCTCCTCCCTACTCTTACAGATCACAATGTCATTTACAAACATAGTCCACAGAGACTCCTGCCTGACCTCATCTGTCAACCTGTCCATCACCACTGCAAACAAGAGGGGGCTCAGAGCCAATCCCTGATGTAATACCAACCCCTGTCACTCCTACTGCACACCTCACCACTGTCTCACTGTCCTCATACATGTCCTGCACCCCTCACATACTTCTTTGCCACTTCCTCATGCAGCACCATGTTTCCTCTCTTGGTACTCTGTCATATGCTTTCTCCAGATCCACAAGGACACTGTTCAACTCAGTACCTACACAACTGTTGTATAATAACACTTCTGGTGGCTTTGAGCATCACACTGTGATAATTTAAAAAAAAAAAAAATCAAACACAATAGAAGACAGCAAATAGGTTAAAGTGTTGATATGCTGTTCAAATGATAAAAATATTTTGTTATTGCTTTTATCAACTATAGAGACAGGATAATATTTTAATAATATTAATCTTTAAGTTGTGTAGCAAATTAAACTACAGCCAAAAGTAAACTGTATAAAAATGGTTTAAAACGTTTGATTTCAAAGATGTTTACACTTTTTATTAAAAATGTGTCACATTTCATTAACGAAATGGATTTTTAGGATTAAATCATGACATCAACCCCAAAATGATTTATTAATTGAAAATAATACAGCAAAATGTGAAAAGAAATGCAAGCAGCATACAGCGACGGATCATAAATTTAAACCACAATGACTGCCTTCTAATATTTTATTTAAAAATTTGTTCAGTTTGCTGTTATTGATTTTCGTGCGTTAGCCACGATAAACAATGCTTTAATTTTGGAGAGACCTCCTTTGATTTCCGTTGTGAGTCCGTTGCGTGTGCTCAGCTTGATCGCCGGTCCCCGCTGGTGACGTCACCAGCACCAGGACGCGTACAGGACAACGCTGAGAGAAAGGCACAAATCGTGGGGTACTATGTCGCCCCTTGGCGACCACACTTGGGAAACTACTTTATTATTTTAATTCATTTAGCCTTCTGCGATTATCGTGAGTAACCTCATAAACAAAATCTTTGCATGAATGAGTTCATCAGAAAGTCCCTGCTCGTCCATCAACTCTGTGATTAACCACACGGAAGTATTTGTCATATAAGATCGTAAACTACATTGTTCAGACACTAAATTTAGACTTTGTGTGGTTGTTTTGTCACCTGTCTGCTCTTCCTCACCATGTTTACCACTCAGATGGCCACGAGTGCTATTTACAGAATTACTGAACATTATACACTTGAAACTATTAAAAGTAAAATGAGGAGGGGGAAAAAAAAATCTAATTTAAGTCATGTTAGAGTTAAAACCAGCACAGTCGATTTTAATGTTGCAGTGAAGAAATTCAATAAGCAGGTCTGTCATTAACAGTAAAACAGCAATCACTTTGAAGTGGGTGAAATTATCCCCCCACCCCCTTGTTTCTGTTTCTCAGACACACCTAAAACATAGTGCATGACTTCACATTTTGATGAGTAAACCTTGAGCAAATGAGTAACCAGTTGCATAATAACTGGTTGGCTTTACAGCCAATCAAAACAAGTCGGTCCTAAGTTGGTAATAAAAGAAAGCTGCTGTCATATCAGTGCTGATCTGATTCAAGAAGGGAGTTCCTACCAAAGTGTTCAGTTTTTCCAGGTTACTTGCTTTGGTGTTATGGGCACCATTCAAAATCAAATTAATCTAATTTTATCATTGTTGAACTCCTTTATAAGAAATTTGATCTGTGGAAAAAAAAGAAAAGAAAAAAGAGCCAGAATTAAGTCAATATATCTATTCTTGTCAACTGTTTTCTTTGTTTTAGACTGAAGTTGTAAGCCAGTTTTATGCCTGTTATGCAAAAAAAAAAAAAAAATAGTAATTTTAGATACTGTAAAAGTGAAATCTCACTACCCAGACTTAAATGGTAAAGCCCACGTCTCTAACTACTACAGATTTGGAATTTATGACTGGATTTGGATCCCACAGTTTTCATAGCGAAAACCTTCTGTTCCCACTAATCGCCTATGTGCAATATTCATCTATTTTAACAGTTTAGTTGGCCCATATCCACTAATGCTGATTCATTTATGTGTTCCTTGTTCCACAGCACCTCCACCCATCCCCATTCACTCTTGCAATGTAAACCAGAGCAATTAACATCCTTTAACATTCATCTGAGATTTAGAGATGAAAATATGAAAACAGGTCTGGGCAACACTTTTGTTAATATCTTAAGTCCACTGAGAGCATAATCACAGTGCGCTTAACAGAGAGCCTCTTGAAGCGTTGAATTTTCTGTCACAAGGGGGCAGAACAGCCTTGGAAGAAAAAGCAAACACTGAGTGCATATCTATTACCAACATCACAAAACCTTATGTGTCCTAAATGTGCAGCATGTCAAATGCGGTATATCATGAACGCATTTTGCAGCATGAAAGCTAAAATGCTTTTTGTCCATTCTGAGTGACCCGCCTAACTCAAGCACAGCAAGAGACTCAAAGTACAAGTTTCAATCTCACGACCCAGTGTGTCCCATTTGCATGCATACTGTAAGCAACGGTACTAAAAAGTATGTGACTTGGATCATAGGCGCTGTCTCCATAATCATGTGTGAATGTCTAACATACTAAGCTTCATCACCATAGTGCCAGGATGTGACAAATAAGTAACCATCTGCTGACCTTTTCACCCACACTCATCTCCCCACTCGTATTCAACATACATATTTTCCCTACCTCAAAAGACTCATTTCTTTAGAAGACAGCTGGACGAATAGCTATAAGCACGTGCCTTTTTCCGTTTAAAAAAAAAAACAAAAAACATCCCCATTATAAATTAAATTAGTTTTAATGCAGCTGACTCACAGCTAATTGGAAAGAGCTGATGCGCGTGTTCACACTGCTACACTTACAGTTGGTATTATTAGATATCCTGCTTGAATATCATTCAACATAAACTTCATTATATAACTTTCAAAAACAACATTACATCTAAGGAGGCTTTAATGTTGCTGCAGAAGTGCAAAATTATTGGAATGGTTTGTCTTTCATACCCCACTCCTCGTAAGCCCGAGGCAAACTTGATTTATTAATCAAGGCTGAGTCACACGTGTCAGCACTCTATCTGCTGCTGCTATAACCAGGATGTCTTCCATTTTAGATCCCCGCCCTTCGTATTCTCACCAGTGACACTGTATCTTCATACTGAGCAGCTACCAAGAGGCCTGCAGCTGAGTGGAGCTATAGTTACCATGCTGATGAAACTAGATGTTTATTTTGGCAGAAAGGCGGCTTGCGTTTAAGTACACCTGACTGGAGGCGATGATGTATGTGATGAACCAGCGGCTCCTGTGCTATGGCTGCAATTCATTGACCTCAAGGCCAAGTGGAATTTTAGTCTTATGAAATATAGATTGAGTGTGATGAAAATTAGCATCTTTAATCTTTCAAAGATAGGATTTATTCATCAAAATCTGAAATTTATTAACGTGATGTGATAGATGTCGTTATAGTGCTTTCCCTCCCTGCTGTGACAGGTCACAGTGTGCACCATGGAAAAGGCTGGCTTTAAGAGGGTATGAATGTTGGATACATGTTTGCAGAGTTACAAAATGCAGAAAGCTGGATAGTTTCATCCTTACATTTTACACATTAAAAGTTTTACTACACCTCTAATGTGTCATTGTATTGGGTTTGTTCCTGCTTTATTCTAGAAGTTTTACTTACCTGGTATGTCTCTGTGATGCATTTATTTCCTATCTTTGTTTATTTCCCACCTTTTGTGTTTGGTCTCTCTCTTATTTCTACTCCCGTGTTTCTGGTTATATTTTGTGGCACTGTCTATTTAACACTCCCTGCTTACCTCAGTGTGGGTTCCTTTTGCTGTTGTTGGATTTTCTTTTGTTGGGCTATTGCTAGATTACCTGCCTGTTGTTTGCAGCAGCTTGTATTGTTTTCTTTTTGTTTACCTCCAAAACTTGGTCACGTGTCTGCAGATGTTTGTCACTTTTTTGAAACAGAACATTTAAAAAAAAAAGTGCCTCACTTTGAAGACTGCAGAAATGTAACTCTAATCAAGCAAACAGAAAGCAATGGATAGAAGTCAGACGTAGCCTTAAAATACATTAGAGCCCTCAAATATTTGATGTATAGATATATACATTAAGTATATATCCAAAAAAGTTGGGATGTTGTGTAAAGAAATGTTAACTAAAAATCAAAAAAAAAAAATCATCAATTTGAGAAAAAAAAAAAAAGGCCACACGGAGAAATCTCTGTGTGCAAAGAATTAAAGAAACTTAAAGAAGTCCAGTCACTGTTTTCAAGCTCTTCTATGAGCCAAAGCTCATTTAAAATGGACTGAGGCAAAGTGGAAACCTGTTCTATGGTCAGATTAATTGAAATTTGTAATTCTTTTGGGAAAACATGGATGCTGTATGCTCTGGACTACAAAGGAGACCATCTGCTTGTTATCAGCACTCAGTTCAAAAGCCTGCATCTCTGATGGTATGGGGGTGCATTAGTGCCTATGATACTGGCAGCTTGCAAATCTGGAAAGGCATATATATATATATATATATATATATATATATATATATATATATATATATACACACACAGGTTTTAGAGCAACATAGGCTCAGATGCCTTGAGGCAATTGTTTGTTGTGATTTGGCGCGATATAAATAAAATTGAATTGAATAGATGTCTTCTTCATGGAAGGCCTTGCATATTTCAATGCTAAACCAAGACAATGCTAAACCTCATACTGCATTTATATAACAGCATGGCTTCATAGTAGAAGAGTCCAGCCCTGGCTGCAGCCAAGACCTTTCACCAACTGAAAACATTTGGAGCATCAGAAAACAAACAATACAACAAAGAAGACCCGGGGCTGTTGAGCAGCTAGGATACTATATAAGACAAGAATGGGACAACATTCCTCTCCCAAAAGTCCAACAACTGTTCTCCTCAGTTCCCTATGGAAGCTTATTTCCGCCACAAAAAACTCAAAATTTCAAGTTAAGTATGTCAAAGTTTTGAGTTATTAACTCAAAGTTTTGAGTTAACTCTGCCAATCAGGAAGCTCTGTGAAGGTACATCATTTACTTTTTACCCGGAAACAGGAACTCTCCCGGCTACATCACGACGAAGACCCACTTCCGCTATGAAGGTCATGTGACTTCTGGTAAGCCCAACTTCCGCTGTGGAGTTGATGTATGGCAGTGCCCTTTTGCCTCCAGCCAGGTACTCTTGGGGTCCGGGCGATGACACAGTGTACAAAGGGATGCAGTACGAAGGCTGTATTTACACAAAACACGGCGACAGTGGAGGATTTCAGGTTTCCGGTCTATCTCAAAAGTCTCCAAAAGTTGTTGATGTCACTGGAAAAAGTCACTAATGTTTGTTGTCAGTCACTTTTTGGAAAATAAGTCACTAGGGGGGTTTGAAAAATCGCTAAATCTAGCGACAAGGTTCCTGAGTTGGCAACATTGACTATCACTACCCGATTCTGAGTGCATGCATTGGCATCATCTGCTTCCAGTTAACAGGGAAATGACCTCTTTCTATTGTGAATTCAATTTAGGCTTATAAGATTTGCATATTATTGAATTTTGGTTTATTTACAATTTACATAAAGTCTCAACTTTTTTGTAAATGGGCTTGCAAAACATGAAAGATTATGAATCAAAATATTATGATTTGGAACTGCTGATTCAGTTGAAGCACTGTGTTTATGGCTGAATTAGATTTCGTTAATGTAATTAAACAAAAAAAACACTCCGTTTTATTATTGTTTCCTTGTTTTTCAGCATGCATATCATTTATAAGAACAGACCTCCAGACACAAATCCAAACTCATAAAATGATTAGCCCACAAACAAAACAGGATTACACAACACGCCCTGCTACTATACAAGCACAAGTCAGCTCACTTACCCTCTCCGTGCAACATCTGAAACATCAAGAAAAAAAATCATTACAAAGACCCAGATAATAAAAAGAACAGCAACATAATCAGCCTGTGTATAGATTATTTGTAACACAACAAATTAAAGATTGAAATGGACACAGAAGAACTACTTTTTCTAAGATGAGAAAGTAAAGGTGAGGAAAGGAACTGCTAAAGGATCAGAAATAATTCATGATTAATTTGTATTTGGTTCTTTGGTTCATGAGGCTTTTGCTAATTTATGGAGAAAAAGCCAATGTACTAATAGTGCTGGTTCCAAGCCTAGATAAATGGGGAGGGTTGGATCAGGAAGAGCATAAAATCTTTGTCAAATCAAACATGCACAATACTAGAATTTCAAACTTGATACCAATACCCAGGAAAATACTGGCAGCAGAATGGCTTCATGCCAAGAAAGAGTACTACAGATGCAACATTTGTTTTGATAGAGTTGATGGAAAAGTACAGAGGAGGTCAGAAGGAGCTTCTCTGTGTCTTTGTAGATCTAGAGAGAGGATGTGATAAAGAGAGGAACTGTGGTACTGTATGAGGAAGTTAGTAATAGAGATGTATGTGTGTGGTAGGAGTGACAGATGGGTTCAAGGTGGGGGTGGGGTTACAGGGATGGGCACTGAGAGGACAGGCTGACTGATGAGGTCAGGCAGGAGTCTCTGTGGAGTATAATGTTTGCAGATGACATTGCAATCTGTAGTGAGAGTAGGGAGCAGGTGGAGGTATGCTTTGGGGAGAAGAAGAATGAAAGTCATTAGAAGCAAGACCATCCATATATGAATGAGAGGGAGATAGATGGAACAGTAAAGCTCCAAGGAGCAGTGAAGGTGAATGAGTTTAAATACCTGGGGTCAACCATCCAAAGCAATGGACAGTGCATAAGCGAGGTGAAGAAGAGAGCACAGGTGGGTGGAGAACGGAAGGTTTACAAGATGGTAATGAGACCTGCTATGATGTGTGGTTTGGAGACAGTGGTACGTACAAAAAGACAGGAGGTGGCAGAGTTGAAGATTTTCATCATTAGTACAGCTCAGGTTGAGCAGTTTGGAGACAAAGGTAGAGTGACAAGGCTGAGATGGATGTGCAGAGGAGGGATAGTGGATATATTGGACAAAGGATGTTGAGAATGGAGCTTCCAGGTAGGAGGAAAAGAGGAAGGCACAGAGATGATTCATGTATATAATGAAAGAGGACATGCAGAGGGTTAGTGTGACAGAAGAGGATGCTGGGGACAGGTTGAGATGGAAGCAGATCTGCTGTGACAACCTCTAAAGGGAGCAGTGAAAGAAGAAAAGGTTTTTGCAATTCTTGGTTTAATCACATAAACGACAGTCAAGTATCTGTAGGTTTCTGAGTCAGCACAGACTTTAGACAAACTAAAATGAATAAGATCAGAGCCAATACTGGTAATTGTCAACTTTTAATTCTAACTCTAGCTAAGATCTATCTCAGTTGATATCAATTCATATATATATATATATATATATATATATATATATATATATATATATATATATATATATATATATATATATATATATATATATATATATGTCATGTCCTGGGCCGTTGGCCCAGCGTTTTGTGTTAGTTTATTTCCTGAGTGTGTCCTCCCAGTAGGTTGATGTCTTGTGTTTCCTAGTGTTGTGATATGTCTGCGTCTCTGTCCTGAGTCTGTGCCTGTTCCCCGTGTTTAGTCAGTATGTTCCTTGGTTTGTCACTTCCTGTTTATTTTGACAGTCTGGTTTTCCTGTGCTTTGTGTTCAGCTTTGCTTCCCCTGTGTAATTAGTTTCATTTGCCTCACCTGTTGTTCCCTGCTGTTTCCTCTTGCCCTGATTACCCAGTGTGTATTTAAGCCCTCAGTTTCCATGTGTTCCTTGTCGCGTCGTTGATGTTGTGTGCCCGTGTGTTCCCTGTGTTTGCCCGTCGTCTCCCTTCCAAGATTTTTGTATTTGTTTTTCCCCTGCTTAAATAAATCCCTTTTAAGTTACGCGGACTTCTGGAGTCCTTCGTGTCAGCCATTCCTCGCCTGTTTCCTCCCCGGCCATGACAGAACGACGCGACCATACTAGAGACCATGCAAGCTCCGGCCGCTACAACGGCACTCGCCTGGCGCTGGGGGGACCAGCTTTTTTGAACGGTTCCCGGCGACGCCGCTCACCGCCCCCGCCTAAACCGCAGGTCTGCCGCGTGGGCGGACTGTTTTTGGCGCCGGCCGCTCCCTCACCTGCCTCTCCGTTCGCTCGCCCCTCTTCCTTCTCACAGACGGAGCAGCAAGGGAGGGGGAGGGATTCCCGGCAGCTGCGGGAGGAGTTTTTTCCGGCGCCGCGTGGTATAACGCCGCGGCTATCCCAGCCGTCTGCACAGCCGAGTCTACAGCCTGCTTCCGTGGCGTGGAAGTTTAGCTCTCAGCAGCAGAAAGAGCAACTTCAGCCCGTCATGTACTCTGCTGCTTCCTCCCTCTCAGAGGAGAGCAGGAAAATTCTGATTCGAAGAGTGGACCGATTATGCTTGGACTTGTTATCTGACCCGTGTAAGGAGGAACAGGAAGTCATCACCACCAGGCTTCAAGACCTGATTGCCAGTTTCCCTTGGCTGTTGGACTCCTTGCACGGGTTAGTGAAAGACTTTGTAATCACCACCCTTCACCTACAGCCAGCACCACAGACCACTGCTGCAGCCTCTCAGCCACTCCTGTCAGCTCCCCCTCAGTCGCAGTCCCAGACCCCTCAGTTAGCTCCAGCTCCCTCTGCTCACCCTGCTCCAGCTTCCCATGCACCTGTACCTGTTCCGCGGGTGGGGGCAGCCACGGACGGGCTGACCTCTGCACCCGTACCTGTTCCGCGGGTGGGGGCAGCCACGGACGGGCTGACCTCTGCACCCGTACCTGTTCCGCGGGTGGGGGCAGCCACGGACGGGCTGACCTCTGCACCCGTACCTGTTCCGTGGGTGGGGGCAGCCAGGTCCAAGCCTTCACAGCAGTTTTCAGTGTCGTCCACAGTGCCTCTTCAGCCTGTCCCTCAGTCAGCTGTAGCTCCAGTCGCTCTTCCTCGGTCCCCAGTGTCAGCTGTTTCAGTGCCCTCTCAGTCAGTTCCCTCAGCCCCTGTCTTAGTTCCTTCGGTTTTGGTCCCAGTTCCCTCAGCTCCTGCTCCTTCTGTAGCTCCAGTAGTGTCAGCTCCCTCTCAGGCCCCAGTGTCAGCTAGCTCTCGGTCTGTTTCCACGCAGCCAGATCTCCCTAGCTCTCGGTCTGTTTCCACGCAGCCAGATCTCCCTAGCTCACAGCCCGCTCTCTCTGGCTCCCGGCCTGCTTCCACGCAGCCAGTCGTCTCCCGGCCTGCTTCCACGCAGCCAGTCGTCTCCCGGCCTGCTTCCACGCAGCCAGTCGTCTCCCGGCCTGCTTCCACGCAGCCAGTCGTCTCCCGGCCTGCTTCCACGCAGCCAGTCGTCTCCCGGCCTGCTTCCACGCAGCCAGTCGTCTCCCGGCCTGCTTCCACGCAGCCCCTGCTGCTCAATAAAGCAGCAGTGTGCCCTGTTCCGCGGTCCCAGCCTACGCATCCGGTGCCTCACTATGTAGGCCCCGTTCAGCCCATGGGCTCAGCTCACTCCGAGCCGATGGGGGTCTCCGCTCAGTCCGAGCGCTCCGCGCCAGAGGGCCCCGCTCAGTCCGAGCCGATGGGGGTCTCCGCTCAGTCCGAGCCGATGGGGGTCTCCGCTCAGTCCGAGCGCTCCGCGCCAGAGGGCCCCGCTCAGTCCGAGCCGATGGGGGTCTCCGCTCAGTCCGAGCCGATGGGGGTCTCCGCTCAGTCCGAGCCAGGGGGTCCCGCTCAGTCCGAGCGCTCCGCGCCAGGGGGTCCCGCTCAGTCCGAGCGCTCCGCGCCAGGGGGTCCCGCTCAGTCCGAGCCGATGGGGGTCTCCGCTCAGTCCGAGCGCTCCGCGCCAGGGGGTCCCGCTCAGTCCGAGCGCTCCGCGCACGAGGGTCCCGCTCAGTCCGAGCCGATGGGGGTCTCCGCTCAGTCCGAGCGCTCCGAGCCAGGGGGTCCCGCTCAGTCCGAGCCGGTGGGGGTCTCTGCTCAGTCCGAGCGCTCCACGTCACCCGAGGGTTCCCCACCAGAGCCCGGGGTCGCCCTTCTCCGCCGCCGCATGCCCCGCGGTCGGCCTCCAGTGACTCCCCCTCGTCGCCGCCGCCGCTGGGAGCGCGGTCGGCCTCCGGTGACTCCCCCTCGTCGCCGCCGCCGCTGGGAGCGCGGTCGGCCTCCAGTGATTCCTTCTCGTCCTCGTCGCCGCTGGGAGCGCGGTCGGCCTCCCTCGTTGGGACTTTGCTTTGTGGCCCCTTGGCCTCTGCGGCCTCCTGAACTGTGTGTTTTTTGTTTTGGATTTCCCACTGACTCCCCTGAACTGTGGACTGTTTTTTCCCCTGCTGTTTTTGTTTTGTCATAGCTCCTGGACTGTTCCTTGTTTCGACCCCCTGTTTTGGACATTGGAGCTCTCCGGCCTTGTGCCGTCGCTTTTTGTTTCATCCGGTTGTTTTTTTTTTTTTTTGTTTTCTCATCCCCGTGTTTTTGCTCTGGTTTTTGGACTGTATTCAGCTTGTGCCATTGCTTTTCTTTGTTCGGTTCCTTGTGCTTATTGTTTTTTGCCCTTGTGCTCTACCCTTGCTCCAGTGCTTCCTTGTGTTTTTGGGTTTGTTCCTGACTTTGTTTGCTCCCTGTCTGTTTTTGTTTCGGGCCCTCCTTCCTGGTCCCCCGCCTCCCGCCCTGGTCTGGTTTTGTTTCTTGTTTTGGCCGTCGGGAGCCGGCCTTTGAGGGGGGGGTACTGTCATGTCCTGGGCCGTTGGCCCAGCGTTTTGTGTTAGTTTATTTCCTGAGTGTGTCCTCCCAGTAGGTTGATGTCTTGTGTTTCCTAGTGTTGTGATATGTCTGCGTCTCTGTCCTGAGTCTGTGCCTGTTCCCCGTGTTTAGTCAGTATGTTCCTTGGTTTGTCACTTCCTGTTTATTTTGACAGTCTGGTTTTCCTGTGCTTTGTGTTCAGCTTTGCTTCCCCTGTGTAATTAGTTTCATTTGCCTCACCTGTTGTTCCCTGCTGTTTCCTCTTGCCCTGATTACCCAGTGTGTATTTAAGCCCTCAGTTTCCATGTGTTCCTTGTCGCGTCGTTGATGTTGTGTGCCCGTGTGTTCCCTGTGTTTGCCCGTCGTCTCCCTTCCAAGATTTTTGTATTTGTTTTTCCCCTGCTTAAATAAATCCCTTTTAAGTTACGCGGACTTCTGGAGTCCTTCGTGTCAGCCATTCCTCGCCTGTTTCCTCCCCGGCCATGACAATATATATATATATATAACAGAATGCTGTAACACCAGATTTAATCATGCTTTCAGGGGTTAGAAGCACACATCTCAACTTGTTGAAAGCTGCCAAAATAGAATCAGTTGAAGAAAAAGAGGCCCATAGATTACTATCAAAATTTATTTGCCATCATAAAAATTCATGTTAATAAAAAAGCCATCCATGAATCAGTTGTCTCTATATTAGGAACGAAACAAGATTCATGGAAACTAGAGATTCACTGATTGCATTTACCTCTGCCTGTTCCAATTTCTGTAAATGGCTTTCGAAGAACTGTGACTGACCAGCAAAAATCATCATTTCATCATTTATTTTATCATGAAAATAAAATAAATTATTAAACATTGCTATTTCCCTCAAACTGAAGTAAGTTACGGGATCTCCTCTCACCTAAACAACTGAAAGTTAGGTGCTCTGCTGCTGGAAAGAGGTATAATCAAAATGAGTTGCTGCACATCCACCTTTGCCTGTCGTATTTCACCTTATCAGACAAAAAACAGGTGTAACAGATGTCAGGTACTTACATAATTTTCCACTATGTCTATAACTTTACCAGATAACAGGATATTGACCTTTTTTTTTTTTTTTCACTTTCAATAACTGTACAGCTGGGTGAGGGTGATTTAGGTGTCTGATTAGGTTTGTTATTATGAACAAATCTAATCAGACCTAAACTGTTGTTAGTACATGGCTGTGAGTGCGTTTGACTATTTGCTTGCAAAGCTGTACGTGTGTGTGTTGCTCATGCATGAAACAGACCAGCTTTTAATTGGATATACGTGAGGCTGACCGGCTGGTCACCGTTCAGGGCCGAAAATGCTGGATTCCAAACCCTGGAATTCAATCAGTCCATCTCTGTCTGACATATCTAAACAGTATAATTCCCTTGGTATGATCCATAACTGCTAAATTCTGTTTTAAATGACTAATGCAGTTGCTTAAGTCTTAAATAAGCCATAACCATTTTGCTGTTTACTACTGCATTTTTTCAATAATTTAACATTAGGAAGGTTCTCAGACAACTGCACCACAGGATACTGTGCATAATTTGTTTAAAGAAAACCGTAAAATTTCTCAGAAACTGTCTGCCTTCTGTGATTTTTAGATGTTTGAAAGAGAGCCTTTCAGAGACAAGAAAATCACTTTCACATGATTTGACTGGCATCACAAGCTCATTAGAGGCACCTGATCTTCTCTGAAAACTCCCAAAGTGGTGCCGGGCACAACAAACCCCGCCCCCAGCAGACATTTTAACTGATTTGAACACTGTCTGTCTCACAAACATGTCACTCTCCGAGATACACTACATTGTCAAAAGTATTCACTCACCCATCCAAATCACAAAATTCAGGTGTTCCAATCACTTCCATAGACACAGGTGTATAAACCAAGCACCTAGGCATGCAGACTGCTTCTACAAACATTTGTGAAAGAATGGGTCACTCTCAGGAGCTCAGTGAATTCCAGTGTGGTACCATGATAGGATGCCACCTGTGCAACAATAGCAACTCAGCCACAAAATGGTAGGCCACATGAAATCACAGAGTGGGGTCAGTGGATGCTGATGTGCATAGTGCACAGAGGTCTCCAACTTTCTGCAGAGTCAATCGCTACAGACCTCCAAACTTTATGTAGCCTTCAGATTAGCTCAAAAACAGTGTGTAGAGAGCTTCATGGAATGGGTTTCCATGGCCGAGCAGCTGCACCTGAGCCTTACATCACCAAGCGCAATGCAAAGCGCTGGATGCAGTGGTGTAAAGCACACCATCACTGGACTCTACAGCAGTGGAGATGTGTTGTCTGGAGTGTCAAATCACACTTCTCCATCTGGCAATCTGATGGATGGGTCTGGGTTTGGCGATTTCCAGGAGAACAGTACTTGTCTGACTGCATTGTGCCAAGTGTAAAGTTTGATGGAGGGGGGGATTATTGTGTGGGGTTGTTTTTCAGGAGTTGAGCTCAGCCCCTTAGTTCCAGTGAAAGGAACTCTTAATGTTTCAGCATACCAAGACATTTTGGACAGTTTCATGCTCCCAACTTTGTGGGAACGGTTTAGGGATGGCCCCTTCCTGTTTCAAAATGACTGCACACCAGTGCACAAAGCAGGTCCATAAGGACATGGATGAGCAGGTTTGGTGTGGAAGAACTTGACTGGCCTGCACAGAGTCCTGACTACAGCCTGATAGAACACCTTTGGGATGAATTAGAGCAGAGATTGAGAGCCAGACCTTCTCATCCAACATCAGTGTCTGACCTCAAAAATGTGCTTCTGGAAGACAAATTCCCATAAACACTCCTAAACCTTGTGGAAAGCCTTCCCAGAAGAGCTGAAGCTGCTATTGAATGCTATTGCATTCAAGCATAGACAACCTACTTTAAACTATGTCATGAACCAGTATGATCCCTAATTTCCTTTGGGATTGTTAGAATAGATAAATGTTTAACTGTTTTTCTATGTATCACAATGTGTTCATCATAAACATGCACATGACCAGCAGATTGTAAGCACAAAACATACTCACGCACACCCAGACCCTCCAGGTGAGGAAAGCAGGTAACGCCTCTTTCCTGACGTCACATACACACACCCCCACACACCCACGTGATGCTAAAATAAAAGAGCCGGCAGGAAGAAGGAAGTCAGACTCTCTTTCAGACGCGCAAACGGGTGTGAGCTGACTGAGACTCTCCCTGCAGGTATAAAGATCAACTACGGGTTTCTGTGTCTTTCTTTATTCAACGGTGGTCCGAACCTAACAGGATCAATAAAGTATCTATCTAGTATGCATAATTGCAATCCTACATGCCTAGATGGCATAGTGCATAAAACACGAAAGAGAAGATTTCTCAAGTTGCAGAAGTGGTTTAATGAACTCACCATACACTAGGAATGTTGGGGTCACCGACTGTTAGCGCAAAATATCTTCAACACATTGTCATTTGTTTTGCAACTTTCAAGTGTTTCATGCTTTAAACCAAGCTGCATAAGGTGGACAATGATCTCTTTTTAGTTTCAAAGAGACATGAGGGGTAATTCCCAAAGTCTGACTTGAACTGGCCCATCTGCTCCAAAATCAGTGTATGACTTTATTTGACTCACAGCTGTTTATCCATCACTGATGGTGCACATTGAATTTTCTGGACTGGTCTTGATTTTAGTTATTCTACAAAGATGGTTTCCTAAGGAAGGCATAAATAATATTATAATATAGCTCTTCTATTAAAGTGTCCATATCTCTTTTTACATTGCAGCGTCAATTTTGGAAGAATCTGGTCTGCAGATATTTTCCACTGTTTTCCTGCAGCAACGAGCAGGAAATATCTTTGACTTCATTTCGGCTACAGGAAGTACTCTGTGATAGAACCTGCAGGGGGCAACACACGATGCCCACTTGTTGGCAATGAATGCATCTTACAGCTACCTGTGCTCTTTGCTGTTGCTGCATTCTGACAGTACTCAGACTTTTTTATCAGGGAGCTGGCAGTTTAAAGACAGGCAAACGTGTTCTTGCATGCACCTCTGTCAGAAAATGTCTAGAAAAGCTCAGGGCTGTAGTGCATGTGTCGAAATGGCTCATGACAATGTGGCAGGGAGAAAGTACCCACACAAAATAACCAAAATGAAGCCGTCATTATTTTTATTTACAGCTGTGCATTTTTACTGAGTTGTCAACATGTTTTCTTTGAAAAAAAACTGTCATCACGGTGTTAAAAACAGTTGTATCTCAACAATGATGAGATTACTTATAGCTTAAGAAAAAAATGCCTCAGTGACAGTCACACCAAAAATCTGCAAACTAAAAACAGGCCTATTCAGTGCCCTTTGCTGTTATAATAGCCAAAGAAGTCAAAATCAAACAGCATTACCAGTGGGGACTTTCAGGCACAGTTGGTGCTCAGCTGCCACTACACTACCAATCCCAGTCTTTTTTTTTTCACCAACAGATTGGATCTATATTCAAGCCTGGGAGGGCTTGGCACAAAATGTCAGAGTGCCAACATATTAGTGGCTTGTAAGAGACAGAGTTAGTAAGAAAAAATGCAGAGACAGAGGGGTCCAGTTGTTGCTCAGTAACTGAGACTGCTGCAGTCTCATTTACTGAGTAACATCAGCGTAAAAGTAAGTTATTAGGACATTCGCTTGGAAAGATCTCTCTTAAGTAGTCAGTCAGTAAGGTAAGTTCATTTTATGATCCGTCTCTTAAGCTGAGATTCTTTTCTCCAAATAATACAGTTAAGTCCATAATTTATAGTTTCCCTTTTTGCACCACCACAGTGGATTTTAAA
The DNA here is from genome assembly GCF_007364275.1 of Archocentrus centrarchus. Classification (NCBI taxonomy): domain Eukaryota; kingdom Metazoa; phylum Chordata; class Actinopteri; order Cichliformes; family Cichlidae; genus Archocentrus; species Archocentrus centrarchus. The sequence continues at coordinate 22,762,061 of NC_044366.1, read as the reverse complement.
TCAAACAATTAATCAATATTTCAATAAGGAGAGCTCATTTAAAGTAACTGAACAAGGTTTATTTAAATACAGAGTTTGAGCAATAAACTATTTGTTGATTAGACTCTGATGAAGCTACATAGCAGAGCAGAAGTAGGACAGGACCCCACCCAACCCTTCCCCTTGTGTTTAGACAATAGTGGTGGCAGAGATAGAGCAGGTGGAGGCGTGAAGACATGGATGAGGATCTCTATTTGGCCAGGAAGAGGTGGCAGTGGGGAGGAGGTGGGTCACATGAAAGAGAGCCTGAAAAACCAGAGCACTGAGATTAAAGCACACAGAACAGAGCTCACTGATCGCAAGCAAGAAAATTATTGGGCCAGAGTCACAATTACAGAATTGAGTTTGACAGCGTGGGAAAGCAGAAGTGATTTAGAGAAAAGATTAGCAGCCTCAACACCAGGCAATGTAGGCAGATGAGTGAATACAGCTCTTCCTTATTGAATTTATAGCTTTCCACTCTAATTTTAAATATGAGGCCCAAAGAAATGTCTGTGCAAGGGAGAGAGGTCATTATAAGGCTGAAAAACCAAAATAAAACTATCAGTGAGCAAAAACATAGGAGTGCCCAAATCAGTAACCAGTAACCCTAAAAAGAAGCTATACAGCCCAGCAACACCAAAAGGCCTGAAAGAAAACAGAAGACAACCAAAGTGGATAACTGCAAAGTTTTTGCATCTAACTAAATCAAGAACTCTCATAAGGAGGTAGGTGTGTCATTATCAAAATCTACAATCAGGAGATGACTTCATGAAACACAGAGGGTTAACAACAAGGCACAAACCACCACTTATACTCAAGAAAAAGAAGGCCAGGTCAGAATCTGGTAGAAAACATCCAAAAGAGGATACACAGGTCTGGAAAAATTATTTGGACAAATGAAACCAAGATTAAGCTGTAGCAAATTGAAGAAGGAGACTAACAGTTCCAGATTTGAACCATACCACATTATCTGCCAAACATGATGGAGGCGATGTGGTGTGGGCTTGTATGGCTGCCAGAGGAACCGGATCACAAGTGTTTATTGATGACGTGACTGCTGATAAATGTAGCAGTGATTCACAGTGCAAAGAGATAATCATCCAAAGCAAAGCAACTTAAGAGTTTGTCTAGGCAAACAAACTGGATATTCTTCAATGGCCAAGTTAATCACCTTATCTTAGGCCAACTGGGCACGCTTTCAGTGATTAGATACGAAACGAATGCAGAGAGACCCACAAACAAGCAGCAGCTGAGGGTGGCTGCAGTTAAAGCAGAGCCTAGCAGAGAACAAGGGCGGAAACACAGCAAAATATGCATAATTATGTTTTTCCAGTTACTTTTGAGTCTCTGAAAGTTGAGGACTACAGTGGGAAAATAAGTATTTGATACACTGCTGATTTTGCAAGTTTTCCCACCTAGAAAGAATGAAGAGGTCTGTTATTTTTATCGTAGGTGCACTTCAACTGGAGAGACAGAATCTAAAAAAAATGCAGAAAATCACATTGTATGATTTTTAAATAATTAATTTGAATTTTATTGCATGAAATAAGTATTTGATACAATAGAAAAACAGAAAACTTTGTTTCCTGTATTTCTGGACCAAGTTTGCACACACTGCAGCAGAGCTTTTGGCCCACTCCTCCATACAGATCTTCTCCAGATCTTTCAGGTTTCGGGGCAACATTGAGTTGCAGCTCCCTCCAAAGATTTTCTGTTGGGTTCAGGTCTGGAGACTGGCTAGGTCACTCCAGGACCTTAAAATTCTTCTTACAGAGCCACTCCTTAGTGCCCTGGATGCGTGTTTCGGGTCATTGTCATGCTGGAAGACCCAGCCATGACCCATCTTACTGAGGGGAGGCGGTTGTTGGCCAAAGTTTTTTTGATACATGACCCCTATCCATCCTCCCTTCCCCTTTGCAGAAAACCACCCCTAAAGTATGATATTTCCACCCCCATGCTTCACGGTTAGGATGGTGTTCTTGGGGTTGTACTCATCCTTCTTCTTCCATCAAACACGGTGAGTGGAGTTGATACCAAAAAGCTCTATTTTGGTCTCATCTGACCACATGACCTTCTCCCATGCCTCCTCTGGGTCACTGATGAACTTCAATCAGGCCTAGACATTTGCTGGCATGAGCAGGGGGACTTTGCGTGCCCTGCAAGATTTTAATCCATCGTGTTATTAACAGTTATCTTTAAGACTGTGGTCCCAGCTCTCTTCAGGTCATTGACCAGGTCCCCCTGTGGAGTTCTGGGCTGATTCCCGACCTTTCTCAGAATCATCCTTACCCCATAAGGTGAGATCTTGCATGGGAGCCCCAGACCGAGGAAGACTGACAGTCATCTTGTGTTTCTTCCATTTTCTAATAATTGTGCCAACAGTTGTTGCCTTCTCACCAAGCTGCTTGCTTGTTGTCTTGTCCTTAGACAGCTCTTTGGTCTTGGGGATGGTGGAGAGTTTGGAGTGTGATTGACTGAGTGTGTGGATAGGTGGCTTTTATTAAGGTAATGAGTTCAAACAGGTGCAATTAATACAGGTAATTAGTGCAGAATAGGAGGGCTTCTTAGAGAAAAACTAACAGGTCTGTGAGAGTCTGAATTCTTGCTAGTTGGTAAGTGATCGAATACTTATTTCATGCAATAAAATTCAAATTAATTATTTAAAAATCATACAATGTGATTTTCTGCATTTTGTTTTTAGATTCTGTCTCTCACAGCTGAAGTGTACCTACGATAAAAAAAAAAAAATTACAGACCTCTTCGTTCTTTGTAGGTGGGAAAACTTGCAAAATTGGCAGTGTATCAAATACTTTTCCCCCACTGTATGTATAAAAATGTCTGTTAATCGATAAAGAGTGGACGCAAAAGGTTTTTTGTTTTGCTTTTTTGCACAGAGGCAAAACTATACAAATTGTGTCTTTGTCCAACAAATTATGGACCTAACTGTATTTATTCTTCCCTTTCAAAACTCTTCATATCAAATACAGATGGACTAAAAACCTGTGGCCCACATGTGCCTGCTTTTCACAAAACAGAGGAAAGCAGATGATCATAGTGTATGTGCCTGTGTTGTTTAACTGTTCATGTGATTTCATACAGTACACGTATAAGAAGAAGAGAAAATTTCAGCATCTAAATAAGGTGCGAGGTCACCGCTGGGGTTGAAACATCCCACCAATCCCACCAGGGATTTACCCGTCTGGGAACACAACGCCAGGCTAAATGACTGAGGATTTGCTGTGTCATATATATAGAACCGCATCAGTACAATGGCACAGAGTGAAGAAAGAGTGAAAATGAGTTCAGGAGGCATTTAATCATTGTTTTAAACTGAGCCTCTGGTGACAAAGAAATCCAGACCAAAGAAAGGTGCTCACAAGGCAGATGTCCTAGTTCCACTGTAGTTTCCTAACTTATAACCATAAAACAGTTTTAGTCATGCTACTTATATTTTATTTTATAGATAGATAGATAGATAGATAGATAGATAGATAGATAGATAGATAGATAGATAGATAGATAGATAGATAGATAGATAGATAGATAGATAGATAGATAGATAGATAGATAGATAGATAGATAGAGAAAGCCAAAAATATGAGAGCTTATGGTTTATGGACAGAAATGGCAAACCAACTGTGATGTTAAAAAAAAATCATCATCATCATCATATTATATCATACCACGACAACAGTGAGAGAATCTTTTTAAATACTTCTGTCTCATGTGAGCATTAATCCTATTATTCACTTTAAAAAAAAAGTTCTTCACCTAATTTTGTTTATTTACTTCCATAAAAAAGATACATGCTGTCATTTGACCATCGTTATGCACTTAAACCCTATTCTCAGAACATTCGCAGGAGACAAAGTATCTATTCATTCAAAACAGTTTGCTAGTGATGAGATTGCCCTGTTGCCAGTTTGAATGTATTCACAAAATACAAAGCCATTAAACTTACTATAGTGACATATTATGTCTGGTACTTTAGCAATAAGAGAAAATAAAAGTGCTAAGAATTATTAGAATGTTAGGAGTCAGCGTGTATCACTGCAAAACAGAATGTAATGAACTGGTAATTCTTTAAAACATTAAATCAAACGCTGTATATCTTACAACAGCATGACTCTGTATTTTAAAAAGTCCGTTTTTTAACCTGGGGTGTGTGCTGTCCAGAACTGTCACTCAAACATTATAAAATAACATAAGAGATAAATAAGGTCTCAGATTGTCGAGTGGCAGAAATACTTTATCAGGCGAGACTGGGGAAACATTTTTGGTTTTAAAATTTCTGTTTTTTTTATTTCAGACCTTTAAAGAATGCTATTAAAGGAGGAGGTGTTACAAAAGACTGGCAAACATGACTTGTTTTGAAATTTATTATTGCATAAAATTTAAAATTAGGTTCTCAAATACATGTAGACTACAGTCTCCGTAAAAAGAAAGTACACCCTCAATTCTAAGGTTTTATGTATCAAAACATAATGAAAAATAATCTGGTCCTTAGTAGGTCTTAAAATTATGTAAATACAACCTCAGGTGAACAACAACATATAAAATATTATACAATGTCATTATTTGTCTAACAAAAATGAAGACAAAATGACACCTTACTGATTCCAAAGGAATTAAGAGAGTAAGTAGCAGCCAGGTGCTGCTAATCAAATGCAAGTGATTAACTGACCATCAGTGTTCAAGTGGGTGTTGCTGCTGCCCATCAATACAAGAATGGTTATAAGGTCATTTCCAAACAACTTGAAGTCCATCTTCTCACAGTGAGAAAGGCTATTCACAAGTAGAAATCATTTTAGAGAGCTGCTAGTCTTCCCAGGAGTGGACGTCTCAGAAAATTCACCCCAAGATCAGGGCACGTGATGCTTCAAAACAAAAAAAAACCCCAAGCACTACATCTCAGACTCTTGCATGTTAAATATTCACATTCAGGCAGAACAATTAGAAAAAGACTGAACAAGTATGGTTTGGGTTTTCAGAAGAAAGCCTCTTCTCTCTAAAAAGAACATGACAGCATGGTTTAAGTTTGCAAAGCTGCATCTGAACAAACCACAAGACTTCTGAAACAATTTCCTTTGGGCAGATGAAGCCATAGTGGAGATGTTTGGCCACAATGCACAGTGCCACATTTTGCAAAAATGAAACACAGCATATCAGCATAAACACCTCACACTAACTGTCCAGCATTGTGGAGGGGTGATGATTTGGGTTTGTTTTACAGCCACAGGACTTGGACCCCTTTCAGTCATGGAGTCAGCTGTGAACTCCTCTGTGCACCAAAGTATTCTAGAGTCAAATGTGAGGCCATCTGTCTGACAGCTAAAGCTTGGCCAAACTGGATCATGCAACAGGACAATGATCCCAAGCACAGCAGCAAATCTACAACAGAATGGCTGAGGGGAAAAAAGAATTACAGTGCTGCAGTGGGCCAGTCAAAGTTCAGACCTCAACCTGACTGAAATGCTGTGGTGGAACCTTAAGAGAGCTGTGCATAAATGAATGCCTGCAAACCTCAATGAAGAGTGGGCCAGAATTCATCCACACTGATGTGAGAAACTGATAAAGTCACACAGAAAATGTGCAGCAAGTTATTGCTGCTAAAGGCAGTTCTACAAAGTACTGGATCATGTAGGGCATGTATTTTTGTCACACAGTGCTTCTGCATTTTGGCTTAGTTTTGTTAGATAAATAATGCAATCTGTTGTGTGTTGCTTTGCATCTAAGTTTAGATTTAAATAATTTTAGAAAGTGAAGCAGATGATTTTTTTTTATTATGTTCTGATAGGTAAAACCTTAGAACTGACAAAGGGCATACTTTCTTTTTACCATGACTGTAGGGTTTGATTGATTTGCAAACCACTGCAAATGATTAATAATTAAAACATCCCACTGTTCTCGTAAGCAGGGTGGCAAATTAATAATAGCATCTATGCCACAGTATGTAGTATCTTTTTTTAAATTAGGGTTTTTTTTCCAATAATAACATTCATCAATTAGTCTTGTTTTTAGAAGAATGATGTTTTTGCATTCTTGCCTAGTGGTGAATAAAACAGTGCCACACTTGTGTGTGGTAAATATCAACCAGGGTAAAACCACTGCATGTCAAAACTGTCCTCTTATAAAACAAAAACAAACACCGCCACAGAAGATGCCATAAGCAAAAGCAAATGCTCTCTATATTAACTATAACTATAGCAAAGGAAGAGACACTGTTTAAAGAGCTACAAGTCTTTGTACTGGTTGATAAAACACTGGACAGATTTTTTTGTTTGTTTGTTTGTTTTTTTAGTTTTTCAGCGCTTAACACTGGTGAATCTCCTGCTGCTGCTCGTTTGCTCCTATCAGATGATAGCGATATTTTTAGGCTGGAAGATTTGATTAAAATGTTTTTACACTTTGTTTTGTGTGAATGGTTTAACAAGATCAAATGTGTTAAGTCAATTTTAGAGGTTGATTTGGTTAGATTTTCAGACTATCCATTTATTATAATAATAATAATTTATTATTATTGTGTCTTCCTGCTTCCTGTCTTCATACTAGACTAAGCTAACAGGTTGGCTGTATTAAACTTGCCATCTAAAATCAAATGAACACTCTGGTAGTCTCAAACAAAGTTCTGCCATACAGTTGCTACCCTAATCACACAGAGGGAGCCGAAAATGAATCCATCCATCTTTATCGGTTCTAACTGCCCATCTGAGACCTTCGTTGTGACGCTACTTTAAAGTCCGCTGCTGGGATCCATTTCATCAAGTCTAACAGGCAGTGCAGTGAAGTTCTTCCAAGGGATCATATTGGATCTTGGATGACCCAGAGAAATTCCAGTCCAATTGGTTGCTCTGGCACTAATGAATAACGGTCCACTAGTGATGATGGGGTCTGCCTGGTTTGACCTTTTCACATGGCTGTATTTGCAGCAGAAGTAAGCACCGGGCTTTAGCATCACGATAGCCTTGCTGTGCCCAGACAGCTGCACCTTTATCCCCTTGGCCTCAGCAGCTGAGTTGGAGGCCTCAGTCCAGAGAGTGCAGAGAGGGGGAAGGGGGAGGTTCCAGCTGAGTGCAGGGAAGAAGGGGCAAAGACTCCGGGGACATTAGGGCAGTCTTTGGTATCGTTTCAACTGGGCGTATTTAGTATTTGCCCCGTTATATTAGACCTCATGTCTCAAATTAAATGAATTGGACTGTATTAATTGTTTCTCATGCCTGGATTAAGTACTAAAGCATTATTCAGCATAATCAGTTTAATTTACACATGAATAGCAAAGAACACATCATTTTTAGTTGTGCTGAGATTTCATGGTTAAATCCCTTCAGTTTTTTTCCCCTCTTTTTTTAATAAAAGCACACTGGATGCACAAAAAGATGCCACATGTCTGTTACAGTGACAATAATCAGATTTGTTCCTAGTCTTTCTTCCAAGATAGTACAATATGCCCTTCTGTCTGACAGGCTGCCTTCTGACTTCAATTTAACAGTAACAGTCTAAACAACACAACCTCCTGTTTCTACAAGCTTCCCACTTAAAACATGCCAAGCATACATTAAAAAACACTACTACTGTTTTCTACAGTTAAACGAATTTTGAAAAATTACTGCTAATATTTTAATGAAGTGGTGGGAGAAACAGGAAATATGCACAAGCATGTGTTGAACATGTAAACTCCAGGTTCAAACTCTGGGACCTGCTTGCTATGAGGCACTAGTAATACTGTAACTGCAGAACCACCATGCTTACTTGTTGTTCCAGTCCATTATACGGATCATTAATTTGGATTTAATAAGAATAATTGGGATTCCTTGTTGTGTTCCATGACCAGTTTTTAGGGTGTGGCAGGGTGCATTGTTCCACTGGGGTGTGCCACCACAGTGAGGTCAACATGAATGCCAGGAAACGCATCGTATTGTAACTAGTGCACGCACGTGCTACAGTACAGTTTGGTCTGTTCGTGCTGTTGGCATACTGACATGTTGGTAACTAGGCATGTATAATTTAACTTTTGTTAATATATAAATGAGATGTAAGAGTCCTGAAATTAAAACTATAGGATGCTTTTTTAATAAGGTGTTGCAGGTGTACAAAGGCTAAAAACAGGTCATTTAGCTTGTTGCTAAGTGATTGTCAGGCAACATGATATACAACATAATATAACATGCATAGTTCAACTCTTGTGGATATAAATTATAGATTACTGTGTTGAAAGTAAAATGGTACAATGCTTTTATAAAGGTGTTGTAGGTGCATAAATGCTAAACCCAGGTCATTTTACTCCATTGCTAGGTGGTTGCTAAGCAAAATGATGACATTGTAACATCTGATATAGATAAGAACCTTCAGGGGCCTAAGATCAGCGTTACCCAGGTCACCTGTGTGTGCTTTTAATGCTATGGCTGATCAGTTTATATGAATAGTAAAACGGGGGGAAAGATATAACTCATGTTATCCTATAACAGCCATGCTAGCTGCTCATTGACGTGCACTTAAACACAAATGTGCTTTGAGCTAAATTCTAATGTTAATAAACAAACTTCACAATGATGACTTAGCGTTTTTTCATCATCTCTGTTTAAAGTACAGAGCTACAACTAGTACTAAACTAAAAGTATTGGTGCGGCTGATTTAAATGAAAATTGTTGGTGCACAGGAAACAACCACAGGTTTTTCCCAAAGTTATTGCAATAAATCTTCTAGTGACCAATAATGTTTGTTTTTTGTTTTGTTTTGTTTTTTTCAAAGATCTCACGTCAATATCTCCAATAGTTCCTGAGACAAATTTGTGTTAACTGAAGTGATGGGATGGCCAGTGTGATGGCTGAACCAAACTGCGATCAACATGCAGGTTATAACCATAGAGACAACACCCTCACAAACTGATTTAACACTTTGTTAAGCACCAAACTCTTTATGGCGTGCTACAAATAGAACACTTGAATCTTAGCGGAGCATTGCTGATGCATTTTCTCACTGGAGAGTGTCCAGGGACATCGGGGTCAGGAAAACCTGCTTCAGAGAGAGTGAGAGAAAGGGAGACGTAGCGTGACGGAGGAAAGAGTTTGGAAGTGCCGAACGGGGGGGGCACAGTGTGAATGAGAGAACGTGGGGGTGCAGAAAATAGTGCTAAAATTTTCTCAGAAAACACGTGGGTGTCTGTCGTTAGCAAGTCTGGTTATTGTAGCCAACACATTGGAGGGTGGGGAATGAATGTGGAGTCCCCTGTGGGGGGGAAATATGGGGAGGTAGGGACAGATGAGACATTTGAGTAGCAGCAAATCTCACAGGGCAAAAATCTTTGACATTTGACCCTTGGTATCTTTTCTATCATATATAAAAAGCCACAGGAATACTCAGTAGTAAGCATATGTATTATAGTGCAATGCTGTGATAATGATGGGTGTTCGATCCCACAGGTGTGAATGAATATTTCCCTTCAAGAAGTGGAAAAGGGAAGAATGATATGATAAGGCTGTTCTAGGGAGACAAAAAAATATCAATAAAACAAAAGACAGAGTAAAGAATGAGTAAGTGAACGAGTGACTCACACAGAGAGGATGTGAGCACGTGAACAACATCTGAGTGACCTTAAAAGGCCACATGGTTGCGCTGGGGACTGAATGAGCGAGTGAAATGGGGCCTCAGGTTTATCTCTGTAAAGCGCTGCTGTATTTATAGATCAGCTCAAAAAAGAATCCCGGCCCCCTTGTTTCCCTCCCCTTCCATCCATCCCTCCCCCATTTTCAATTAGCCCCTGATGGGTGGAGTAAAGCAATCAGGAGTAAGTACAGCTCATCTGGAGCCTGCTCCCTCAGTCTGCCACAGACTCCACACAGGCACACACTCCTCTGACAGGAAGGTAAGAACCAACTCTGTTCAACTGCTCCACTGCTCCACTATTCATGCATCCACTTGTCCATTCTTCCACCTCTTCATTCTCTTCACTGGTCTTCATTCACTATGTCTTCCATTCTCCACCACACTGGCATCCTCCTATCTGCCTCCTCACCCACCTGCTCCTGCTCTCCCTCTTTCCACCTGCAGAGCATTGTCACAATTTAACCACCTCTTCCATCACCTCACTTTTTCTCTGGCCTGTTTCATCCAGCCTGGATTCCTTATTTAGTAAAAACTTTCATTGTCTATTCCTTTAAGCGTCCATCCAACCATCATTCCTTATTTTTTTCTTTATGAACCTTTTCTTCTCCCTTCAACCTTAAACTTTACTTTAGTGAAGCTGCATTTACTATTATAAAAGCAGCAACTTTGCAATAGCATTCTTCTGTTTTATGTGGCATTACAGTATTTTGGTGTGGTCACACTTTTCTTAATTGTACAAAAACAGTGCTCTCTCATAGAAATACAAATATGGCTCATATGTATAGTAAGTTGTCATTTTAGATTTATGGGTGTTCAGGCTTTGTACTGAGTTTACTTGAAGGTGGATCAGCAGATCAAGTTAAGAACAAATTAAAGTTTAATTCTATGTAACACTTAATTCCATTTTCCACTTACAGGGTTGTTATTCAATTGGCAAAGAATTCCTACAGCATTGTTAGTCCAGGAAAGTCAAACACTGCTCTAAGTAAACTATTCTGGGGTCAGAAAAAGTACTGGTTGGTAGCTTTCCTTTTATATTATTTTATATAGTGAGATAACATCTGGAAAGTTGAATAAAAAGCTGTGAATTCAAGTTTTTGGCAGTATAATGAGATGACCCGATTTCTTTTTGCAGTTTGCCTGGAACTAAACATTCGTGGAACATAAATGTTCCAGTGCATGTGTTTAATGCTATGCATGCACAGATTTTGTGAAAACACTACAGCATAAGCTAGAACTTTCCAATGGTTCACTTTTCTGTTAACTGCCTGTAGCTCAAGTTGACTCTCAGATGGGTAGCATCAAAGAGACCCCAGAAGCTGGGAAACAGCTGCATGACATGTCTGAATAGCTGAAACTTTTATTTGTGGCAGTTCAGATTAGCCTTTTTTTATTTTTAGGAGTCAGATAAATCCTTATATAAGCTAGGTGAGTCATGGTGGGAGCGATAAACAATGAGGGAATGTGGGAGGGGGTTGCGAATGCTTCGAGCAGAAAGGACGAGCAGATTAAACGTCTCAACTTCAGCTAGATAATAGATACTAACCTCTTGAATGTGGGAAGCATCACGAAACACTCACGGATCTTGCTTTGGACCACTCAGGTGGGAATCCACAGTGATCGTAAATAGATCAAAGGGAAGAACAGTAAGATTATGGGAATAACAATGGAAAGCAGCTCAGATTAAAGCAGAAATACAAGAAAGCAGAAACAGAATGAAACAGTGGGTGGGAGGGAATGTAAGCTTGGGGGTTTTACCTTACTTCGTGGGAGCTTGGATAGTATTTAATGCCATCTCGGAGAATGGAATGCTTTTTTTTTTTTTTTGCCATGTATCTTCTCTCTCACACGCAAAGAAACACTCAAATAAATAGCTTATAATATCCTTGGTTAACCAAGATTAGCAGTATAGGCACAGGTGGAATAACAGGGAGCTCAACAGGTGGACCACAAACAGCTGCAGATTGCAAGTAGTCATTATTACGAGTGTCGTTTAAACCCACTTATACACAGACGCGCACACACACAGTGACGAGAGACACTCTGATCTGGTGCTGACAGCTGGAGGTGAGGTGATAAATGGGTCAGCGTATAGTGGCGTAGTGTGTGTTGGTATGCAACAGGGCAAAAGTTGACTGTCTCTAAGCAGGACTGATAGGAGTTATTTATATCTGCCTCATCTCTCACCTTCTCATCTGTCACTGAATGAAGGATGGTTTAGAGATGGGACAGGAAGATGAAAGAGGGAAATGCATGGAAAAACTCTGCAAAGTAAAGTGACAGGTCTGCTAATGTGTCCTAGAAAACGTTATTAGTAGGAAGTTTGATTTCTAAGAAATAGCTCTCTGATGGTTGCCAGTGTCGCTTCAAGAATGAAACTGTGTATGACACACACATCCTGCATGTGTAATGTCACCCTTTGACGCTTTTGTTTTGGGCCTCTCGCTCAGGTAAGCGATCCTGGATCAAAATGACAGAACGCTATGATTGCCACTACTGCAAGGAGTCCCTGTTTGGGAAGAAGTATGTTCTGCGAGAGGAGAATCCATACTGTGTGAAATGTTATGAAAGTCTGTACTCCAACACCTGTGAGGAGTGCAAGAAGCCCATTGGATGTAACACCAGGGTAAGAGGTGTAAAATAAATAAATACATGCATACATACAAGCACAAACACACTGTCTTCACCTTTCCATGTGTTTCTCTGATTTGAATGCTGCTTTCTCTGCAGGATCTATCCTACAAGGACCGACACTGGCATGAGGACTGTTTCAAGTGCTTTCAGTGCAAGCGCTCCCTGGTGGACAAGCCCTTCTCTACCAAGGATGAGCAGCTCCTTTGCACTGAGTGCTACTCCAATGAGTATTCCTCCAAGTGCCACGAATGCAAGAAAACCATCATGCCAGGTAGGAAGAAAAATGAAATAGATCAGTACAGCAGGTAGCAAAATGCCTTTGCTGAAAATAAACTTACCTTGTCAATATGACTGTATTTAAACAGGTTGCAACAAAGGTGTGAAGAATATGCAGATCCCATTATGTCAGAGTTGTAATGAGAATAAAATCCACTCCTGTATGTTGAGTTATAGGTGACTTTCTATGTTGGAAAAACACAGCTGTAGTCCAGAGGGTAGGAAAGCACTTCAGAAGTGTGAGAGTTGCTGGTTCAATACTGGATCTCTACAAAAATAAGCATAATTTGCAGCAATTTAACTAAAACCAAGCTAAAATTCAATCTAACTAATAGAACTAGAAGACTAATTTTTTTCCCACACTAAGTGGTGTGTTAGAGCAGGTTCTGTTTTTGAGTGTGCGATTTTTTTTAAAAAGCAATGGGAGTGTGTGTTCAAACTGGGGCAAAGGAGTTCATTTTTGTGCAGCACGGAGATCTGCTGGCTGCAAATCTCTGTGAGTATCAGTGACCACGAGGAAATGAGAGGAAGGACAGTGGGCGACTGAGACGTTAGAAACAGAACTGTTATTTGTGCTATTTTCCCGCTGGATGAACAAGAACATTTTCTTTTTTTCTTTTTGATTAGCTGGGCAAGATTCATGTTGCCATCCCTGCCCGTAAGTACTACAACAATCTGGGTAGGGATCACAACATGAATTCTAAAAGTTTTAAAAGCACATTCATAAATACCTGTTTTGTTTACACACTAGTATTTACATATTAAGCAATAGGTAATTACTAATTATCTGTCTCCTTTTCCTGTGTGGTCAAACTTGAGCATTGGTCAGTACAGAGACATGTGCAGTATACAGCAGAGAATAAAACCATACATTGCTGAGCCTTTGGGGTACTAGAACATGTATACTGTGTGTTACCTCAAAATTCAAATGTAGTTTGGTATTTTATTGTTAGTTGTAAGCTTATATTTTTCTGAAGGCTCCAGGAAGATGGAGCACAAGGGGAACAGCTGGCACGAGACCTGCTTCACCTGCCAGCGATGCCAACAGCCTATTGGCACCAAGAGCTTCATCCCCAAGGAAAACCAGAACTTCTGCGTGCCCTGCTATGAGAAACAGTTTGCCATGCATTGTGTGCACTGCAAGAAGGTAGCACATCAACTGCTACATATGATAATATCAAGTATAATCGATTTTCAAAGTAGTTTATTCTCCATCTTCACTCTACATTATTATTGTTGCATGTGTAACAGCAATAAAGTGTGACAGTAATCCAGCTCCCTCTAAATAGCCCATCACCACTGGCGGGGTGACCTACCGAGACCAGCCCTGGCACAAGGACTGCTTCCTTTGCACGAGCTGCAAGCAGCAGCTGTCTGGGCAGAGGTTTACCTCTAGAGACGACTTTGCCTACTGCCTCAACTGCTTCTGCAACCTTTACGCTAAGAAGTGTGCCTCATGCACCACCCCTATTAGCGGTAATTATTGGTCTATCTGAATCTAAAAAGGGTCCTTTTTAACAGGCTTCTCAGTTGTATTCACTTCAACTTGATATTCTCAGGTCTTGGAGGCAGCAAGTATATTTCCTTTGAGGAGCGCCAGTGGCACAATGACTGCTTCAACTGTAAGAAGTGCTCCGTGTCCCTGGTTGGCCGTGGCTTTCTCACTGAACGCGACGACATCCTGTGCCCAGAGTGCGGCAAAGACATCTAATTCAGTCTGAGTGATGACGGTTACATCCGACAGGATGACCGTGCTATGATCAAGGAATGATGCTGACTTGATAAAGTCTACTCGAGCACAATGCATAGCATCTATAACATCTTTACTACACAGCATTACTACAAATGTATATGAAATACAAACTACTAACAGTGTCATTTGAGTTTAGATGGCTTATTTAAGTTAAATCTTCACTCTGAAAAAAGAAAAGTTACTAATCAAGTAAATGTAAGCATGAATGTGCTGTAATGTGCTTATGAAAACAAAATGTATTCAAGTAGATACTGTATGAAGCATCCTGAAGAAAATTACTGCACACTGTCAGCTTTAAAGAATGATTATTACTGCTTTGTGCATGGACTTGCGTGATTATGTAATTAGAGGTTTTGTGATATTTAACCAATTAAATAATAAAATTGCACATTTGTTCATATAAATGAATAATTATACATTTTGCATGAAACATGAATAATTATAAATAAATAAATAACTGAATATATTTTGCATGAAATAACATAATTTCAGTAATTCAAAAAAAAAAAACAGGGCCAGTCGAGATGTTTCTATTGATAATTTACACAGAGAAAAGATGTAGAAACAGCCTCAATTTTATGGGATTTTATTATTTTATTTAAAAAACAAAAAACAAACACTTATGCAAACATGGATTCAAAACAGCTTTCTATGTGTCTTGATTAACTCCACATCAGTGACACTAACTGCAAAGTCAATTTCTCCAATAAATATACTTCAAAAGATCTGCATTCTTGGTTTTGTTGATGCTCATTTCATGTGTCTAAATTAATAAAAACTAAATATTCAAATACAACCCAGTTTCCAAAAAGTTTGAAAACTGTAAAATGTTAATACAAACAATGTAGCAATTTGCAAATTTCACCTATATTTACAGATAACATTTCAAATATTGAAACAATTTTTTTAAGTGGTATGTTTACCACTGTGTTGCCTCACTTATTCTGTTAGTGTAAGTTTTTGGAAACTTGAGTTAAATTCTTGTAGTTCTGAAAGTCTTCAGGGCTTCTTTTGTCATAGTTTTGGACCCTTTTCCTACTGAGCTGTACTGTTGGAGTACGTGCAGAATGTGGTTTGGCATTGTCACGCTGAAATAAGGAAGGCCGTCACTGAAACACGAGTCAGCTGGATAGCAGTATGTGTTGCTGTGTTGTTTAGCATTAGTGGCCTTATGCCCCAAAAGGGACGAAGTGGACTAAGTAATTATTGTTTAGCATTATCGGTGCCTTCATAGAGTTGACTAATGCAACTCCATGCCAGCATGGATGCTGCCTTTGCTCTGTGTGCCAGTAAGACAGGCGGTCCCTCTCCTCTCTAGCTTCAAAGCCTCTGTGTGCATGATTTTTAAATACAATTTCAAATTTCTCAGACCACAGGAGAGCTTTTCATTTCAATCTGTTTTGGGGATTTTTTACTTTTCATGGTAGTGTTTCAACTTAATCAATAATCTGTGTCCACTAAGTAAGTATTCGAGACCTGGTGCAGTGATTTCCACTACAGAATCATCAAATTACAGATCAAAAATCCCCAAATTCTCACTTTTACAACATTATTCTTACAATACGACAAACCCAATTCCAAAAATGTTGGTATTATATGTAAAATGTAAATAAAAAAAGAATGCAATGATTTGCAAATCTCATAAACCCATATTTTATTCACAATAAAACATAGAAAACATATCAAATGTTTGAGACATTTTACTATTTCAGGAAAAATATTCACTCTTATTGAATTTGATGGCAGCAACGCGTCTCAAAAAAGTTGGGACAGGGGCAACAAAAGACTGGAAAGGTAAGTGCAACTAAAAAGAAACAGCTGGAAGAACATTTTGCAACTAATTAGATTGATTGGCAACAGGTCAGTAACATGACTGGGTGTAAAAAGAGCATCTTAGAGAGGCGGAGTTTCATTAATCTGCCAAAAAGCAAATACTGCACCTGCAAATTGTGAAACAGTTTCAGAATAATGTTCCTCAATGTAAAACTGAGAAGACTTTGAATATCTCATCATCTACAGTGCTTAAATGTATTAGTCCACCTGTATATATACAACACATAATATAATACTGTCTTCTCTGAGCGAAAGTTAGAAGTTAGAAGAGGGACCATCTGACTCGTTATCAGCACTCAGTTAAAAAGCCTGCATCTCTGATGGGATGGGGGTGCAACAGTGGCTATGGAACTGGCAACTTGTACATCTTGTACATCAATGCTGAAAGGTATATACAGGTTTTAAAGAAACATATGCTCCAGACATCTTTTCAGGGAAGGCCTTACATATTTCAGCAAGATGTTGATAACCCACGTACTGCAGCTATTAAAACAGCATAGGTTTGTAGTAGAGCAGGGGTGCCCAATACGGCAATCGCGATCTACTGGTCGATCGCAAGAGGAGTGCAGTTGGATCGCACAGAACCCCCAGTGGAGATGGGGAAAAAAAATGTGGATCGCACAGCATTAAAAGAAGTAGAACCGGTGTTACCACCGCATTTAAATTCAATTCAATTCAATTTTATTTATATAGCACCAAATCACAACAAACTGTCGCCTCAAGGTGCTTTGTATTGTGGGTAAAGACCCTACAACAATGCACGCGCATTTAACCAGGGTAGCTTTGCTAGTAGTTTGCAAGCTGAAAAAGTGTGGGCACCCCTGTAGTAGAGCGTCTGGGTGCTGAACTGGCCTTCCTGCAGTCCAGACCTCTCACCAACTGAAAACTTTTGGAGCATCACGGGAAAAAATATACAACAAAGTAGACTCAAGACTGTTGAGCAGCTAGAAGCCCATTTCAGACAAGAATGGGACAACATTCCTATCTAAAAGTCCAGCAGCAGGTTGTATTTGCATAAGTGGAACTTTTGATTCAGCCTCTCTAGGATGCTCTTTTTATACCAAAACAATTACTAGTCTGACATTACACCAGTAGGTGTTTTTTTTTATTATTATGTAAATATTGGAGTCTTATCAACTTTTCAAAAAAAACAAAAAAAAAACAAGTTGCATCCCTACAGTTCAAATTTTAAAAAAGAAAAAACATTTTCTTGCACTGTATTAATTGAATATAAGCTTTAAATCATTTGCAAATCATTAGTGTCCCAATGTTTTTGATGACAAGATTATATATGAATATCATCTATCCACTTCAAAATGGCTCTGTGACAGTGAATTATAATGCAGTTCAGTACTGTATTTATCTCCACATTATGTGCAACATTCATAAAATATCACACCAGACTGACATTTAAAAACCTAGAACAACTTGTGAAATAGTGCTAAATAAATGTAGATCTCAGTTGAACTCATAAGAGAAATAATAGTGACAGATTTCCAAATAACACCTCTTACCAGGTCTTAATGTACACACGACTTCTAATGTGTTATGTTCAGCATGATCTGGGCTCTGTAGTTGTTTACTATACACCAGAGGAACAGAACTGTCTCATAACACATCTGCACTGCCTCTTGGTTACGTCCATTGCTATCACATTATGAGAATTCTTTAGCACCCATTTCAAAACAAAACACAGCTAAGAAACTCACTGGTCATCCCAGCACCCTGGGGCCATCTTACCTAAACCAACAACAGAATATTAAGAGCAGTAATTCACTCATTTTGGATGGGATTTAATGCAAGTTGCTGACTGTTGGTAGTAAGGGCACTTGAGGCTTTGGAAAACAACAAGGAAGCTCATCATAGTGTGTAAGCTCTCATAACTGAATGAGGACAGTTAGATGGCTTTAACACACAGCTGAAAGGGTTTCTACATCTTTCTGTGGATAGATTAGTTAGGAAAATTGTGATGGGACAGCTAAGGGAGTGGGCAAGAGCAGGGAGTGGAGTGGTCTGTCTGCCGGACCTTGCAGTCCCATCAGGGTTGTATGAAAAAGAGGCCAGAGGTCAAGGCCAAGTCACATGCTGGATCTTTTTCTTCACTTCTGGAGACTTCGGTGCCCCCTGAAACAATGGAAGACAAAACATCAAGAGGCATTATGAACTGTGCTTAGAAAGAATCATCAAAACAGCATGTGATCAAGAATCATGTGATGTTTGATTATAAATTTCCTTATAGCTTCTAAAGAATATAACAAGCAATACAGGATAAACAATTCTAGCTAACTTTTTTGTGCTCATGAATAATTGAGGAAAAAAGTATAAAGTTCCTACCGACGTATTTGATTCTCGTTTGAGGTTTGCTGTGTCACTGCTGTGGTGAATGGATGAAGAGGAAGAAGATATGTTGCCTGAGAGCTTGCGAATGGGGTTGGAAAGCTTCGCTGGAGGTGGTTTTAACCTGTCGGTGACTCCTGTTGATGCTATACTTCCCTCTGGTTTCTTCACTTTCAATGGGCCAGAGTGTGAGGAGCTCCCATCATACACGATCAAAGGCCTTTTTCTACTGTGGTCATTACTAGAGCTGGAAAAAAAAACATAATCAGTTGCTCAAATTGCTTATTTTGACATTAAGGACTACAGTTTTGTTTTGTTTTGCCCCATTTACACCGCAACTGTATCTGTACCTGTTATCAGGATACTGATATATGGCCCAAAGATTGCTTTGCAATTAGACCTGTTATCAGGTATTCAGTGTTCTAATTACAGATTAACATTAGTTAAACCTGCAGCAATGCTTCTCTATGGCTGCTATCTGCTATACCCACAGTTTTCCCAAAGCTAATGTCAGTGCTGCTGTCTGTAGAACTTGCTGAACAAATTAAATTTTAAAAAGAAATGTGACTATGCTGTGCAGACTGCATGTACATCAAGCAAGAGCCTCCAAATGCAGCCTGTATTCCAGTCCAAATGTGTTCTGCCTGCATTACAACTTTCATTAACAGGCACTTCCCCTTATACATATACTATATTCAAACGGAGGTGGTGAGGTGGGGGGTTAGAAAAAAAAAAAAACTGTTAAGGTAAGCTGACTTACCAAACATCAAAGTTACATAAAACTACTGAAGTCCCCCTCACTGAACTCAAATGTTCAAATAGAAACATGTAGAATAAGTCAAATTTCCTTAATTCTTATTACTAATACACTGAAAAGCTTTTCAAAGAAAGCCGGCTCATGAAGCACTTTGTTTTTGAAGTGTGCCTTATAGAGTTGTTTGTCAGCACAGCGGTATTATAAATTATGTTTAGTAAGCCATAACAAACAAGTAGTGTGAGAGCAGGATGAGTATACTTTTGGTTTAAACAGTGCTGTCAATGACTTCCTAAGCACAAGGCCCAAAAGATGAAGTTCTCGTGGGTGAGTGTTGTGGGTTTATGTTTTTGTAAAGGATTGTATAAGCTATCACTTATACGCTGAAACTATGCACTCATAGTGGAATATGCTTGTGTGATATATCTACAAGATGGTCCTCTGTAAATTATTACTGAATGAGGAATTCTACAAATAAGTGTGCTCCCATCCAGTCAGTCTGTGCGGACCTGTGGTTAACAGGCTTCTCTCTTTTGTTCTATGTGTACAGACCTTCAGTGATGTCAGTCACGATGACTACTTTTTCTCGGTAACGAGTAATCTAACGCGTTACTATTTGCATTCCAGTAATCAGATTAAAGTTACTTATCCAAGTAACAGTGCGTTACTATTGTTGTCATTTTCTTCAGTACAAAGTTATATTTTTGCTTTCTTCTTGCGTCTCGGGGAGTGACGTCTGGCAGATGCGACAGTTAAGTCCCGTTTTCGGCATGAGGCCAATAACAGCACAGCGACACAAACAAACAGTGGAGGGAGGAGAGAAATGCGCGTTTTCTAGCTGAAATACAGGCACTATTGTGAGTTTGTGTCAGCTAAAGATGACAATATCAAGGTTAGTTGTGCACTCTGTGCTGGCGACAAAGTGCTATCTAGCTTAAAAAAACACTATGTCAAATGAGGAAACATCTGGAGTCATGGAGCAGTCAAACTTACAGAGCGAGTCGCACCAGGTGGTGAAGCAGAGCTGCGGCTAATGCAGGAGCCCCCCAGCACCCAAACAACAAAAGCTGGACTTCAGTACAAACCATTAAGTGGGGGAGAGCTGAAAAGGTTGAAAAGCCTTCTACTACACTATGTAGTAGAGGCTGGTATTGTGCCAAAAAGTGATCGTCTGCCAATCAGCAATTTTCGGTAGTTGCCAAAAAAAAATCATTCCCTGTATTTAAACAGCTGTAAATGACTTGTTGACCTATAATCTGTGAAGCATATATCATACATCTCTCTCATGAATGATATCAGGTCATTTTGAGTGAGAAACAGCATTTCTATCAAAAGGTAGAAGCTGCATTCAGTTTTTGGCAAAGTGACTTTTATATATTTGTTTTTTGTTTTTTTTAAGGTAAAAACTGTCTGACATTAAACGTGTATTTTTAAACAGAAATCTGGTTCAAAATGCTGCAGAAATCACACACTAATATAAAATCACAGTTCTAGAAAGCTATTTGAAGTGGCCAAAAAGCTCTGGATTGATTATAATGTACAGTAGGTACAATAACACAGACTCCTAAAGATTGTTGAAAAACAGGTTATTTCTGCATTTTATATATAAGGCCTTCGTAAATCATGTTGACTGCACTCTATTTACCAATATAAGCAAAGACATTACACATAAAAACACAGAAACATCAGAATCACTTTATGACAGACGATCAGTTTTTGGCACAAGACCGGCCGCTGTTGAAAGTAATTAATAAAATAACTTGTAATATAACTTAGTTACTTCTAAAATTAAGTAATCAGTAAAGTAACTAAGTTACTTTTTAAAGGAGTAATCAGTAGTCGGACTACTTTTTCAAGGTAACTATACCATCACTGCAGACCTTATAGTTGAAATTGTTGCTTTAGCACAGCTGAATCTGCTTTGGGCTTGTTGTAACCTGGTTGAAGAAGATGGTGTGAATTTGTAGCAGTGACGTGCGGTGAGGGTCGTGACTGGTGAGGCACTGACGTCATCACATCAGATTTACAAACATATAGCTTATTCACCATTTGATTGGCAACAGTTGTTTTGTTTAACATTAACATAGTCTGAAGCAAACCTTTTAGCTCCGGTGTTGGTCTTCCTTTAATTATTATCTTCTGCTTCGATTGAAAGTCCAGTTTAGAAAATTCTTTCAGTTGAGTTATGTAATCTTCCATGTTGAACATAAGGCCAAGCAACAGGAAAAACTAACTGGCCTTGCTAACTGTTTATGGTAGCTTGCCGCCGAGGAGTCGTAGAGTCCCTGGGATCACCAGCGCCCCCTACCATGAGGCACGAGAACTGCGTGCCTCACCTAGTGTCTCTTCGCAGCAGTTTCATGATCGCTCAACACAAGAATGCATTACACACACATACAGTTGTTAATGAAAAAAACAAAAAAAAAACTGTGCATTATATACACCAGCTAAAATATGGAAATTTAGTTCATATAGTAAAAGTGTTAGAACATTTTAATAGCCACATGCAAAGGGAAAGTAATCCGGTCTCACTGCATAGCATGCCAGCACAGTTAGTAGTCATTGGCAATGACTATACTGAGCCGCACCACGGATTGCGCAATCCGTGGTGCGGCTCGCCGGGCTGGTGCCTCACCGTTCGTCTCTTAGTATTTGACCGGCAAATGCGAAAATTCAGCGATTTTGAAAAAACTAATCTAAAAATGGTGTAGTTAAATGGAAAAGAACTTTAAAATACAAATCACTGAATGAATATAACCATTTAATTTATTTTTTAATTTTATATTTCCACGATGACAGGTGAGGCCGTGCCTCACCTGCCTCCCCTGACTGCACGTCACTGATTTGTAGCATAAGCTTTGATCTCTGACTGCAGCTGTTGTCCATTGTGATCATCAAAAGCTGGAAGGTTGACACTGACATGATTTATTATTTCTACGTGCTATTATTTTTTCACTTACTGTGTATGCGTGAGAGAGAGAGAATGTGAGATGAGGTGTTTGCACTGGTACAACGTGGCAGTAAGGACCCGTCCTGGTGACTATCACAGAGTTGTTACGCCCGTGGTCTGAACAGCGCAACAATAATAATAATAAACTCGCTTTGCCTTTGAGAGAATTGGACAGATATTTGGTCCCAATTTTAACAACATAGAGAACCTATCTATAGGCTGACAGCGGGGCTTAATACCTGCACAAGCTTGTGGACACATACCTGTCCGCCCGATGAGCTGCCGGTTGCCTCCCTCGGCTCTTCTCCATCCTCCGTCCCCAGCGGGTGTTCGGTAAAGTCCTCTGCGGCAGCGGGATGACATGCCTGATGTAGAGCTCCGTGAGCTGGTCCCTACTCCCACAGTCTCTGGTACTCACGTTTTTCTGATTCAGAAAAAATACCTCGACTTTAAAAATAAATGAAATAAGTAGCGCCTCGTGTTGAGTGTACTGAGCTGCTTAAACAGTAAAAACAAAGCTCTCTCGCCTCTTAGCTCGCATGCTAACATTTTAGTATTCTTCATTTATTCCCGCAATAAATCACATTCCCCACGTTCCTCTTAAGCCAGTGACTTACCTCACATAAAATTAGCCGCATAAAGTCCTGAGACAACAGCTCAGGGTGAAGCAAAAGATCCACATCTGAAGAACAAACAGACTTTCCATTTTGCCCCGTGGAAGTCGCCATGTTTGCTTTTCTTCTTCGCTGGTAGCGGTTTACTGCAGTCGATATCTTTGACGTTTCAGGAACATTACTGCCTCCTATTGGATTTAGCGTTACTCTCTAAAATATCTGGTTTGCCTAAAACTGTTTATACACTATATTCCTAAAAATATTCACTTACACATCCAAATCATTGAATTCAGGTGTTACAATCACTTCCATGGACACAGGTGTATAAAACCAGATATGCAGACTGCTTCTACAAACATTAGTGAAAGAATGGGTCGCTCTCAGGAGCTCAATGAATTCCAACGTGGTACCATGATAGGATGCCACCTGCGCAACAAATGGCAGTCATTGGAAACAACAGCAACTCAGCCACAAAGTAGTAGACCACGTAAAGTCACAGAGTGGGGTGAGCGGATGATGAGGCACATAGTGCACAGAGGTCACCAACGTTGTGCAGAGTCAATCATTACTGACCTCCAAACTTCATGTGGCCTTCAGATTAGCTCAAGAACTGTTCACAGAGAGCTTCATGGAATGAGTTTCCATGGCTGAGCAGCTGCATCCAAGCCTTACATCACCAAACACAATGCAAAGCATTGGATGCAGTGGTGTAAAGCACACAGCCACTCATTTTATAAAATTTAGGCAGCATGATGAAAAGAAAGGAAATACTGGGGTAGAAACAAAAGTAGACTGAGCAATGGGCACAGCAACTATAACACTATAACAGGTCAGCATGATCAGCTCTGATATTATGCAGAAATTATGCATCCCCCTAGTGGGGGTATCACAGAAAGTAAAAAACATATAGTGTAAAAAAATTAAAGTAATAATATATAGTATGCTGGAATGTACAGAAAGTGTGACGCGGTGGCAGAAAATGTATATTTGTTTGTTTGTATTTAATGAAAAAAATGTTCCATGATAGAAACTGTATCACTGCAGATTTATTATGCAATGAGAAGGCCTCTAATTAAATAAAATGAAGCTATTCAAACCTAAGTTAAACAGCAAAGTGAAACGTGCACCTTTTATTTTGTTGTGCTGTGTGATGAAAACCACAAAGAGGCTAACCTTGCTTTTTTTCTTTTTTTTTTTTTCTAAGTCCGATCCAAACTATGAACGCACAACACAGTTTGGGCTGCATGTTTTCTTTGGCCAAAATGCAGTGATGATTGGTTTATGTGTTTCCTGAATCGTGTGAGCTTCAGTCAGGTCAGTAGTTTAAATCACTAACACCACGGCTAGTTTAATTATAATTAATTACTCTGTGTGATCTGTTAGTCAGTTCTGTCATTTATCAGTTAAACACTACGAACATCAGCATTTGTCCCTCTCGAGCCCCTGCCTTTCTCTGATTTATAACAAAGTAAATTAATCTGAGGTTCTGCCTGTTTGCCTGACTTTGATGAGCAGAAACTTTGATGAGCAGATATGCTGATTATTTATTTCATTAATTTATTCAAATATAATCATAAGTCAAATTTAAATTTATTAATAAACTACCAAGTTTAGCAGGATATAATCACCAGACTAGTCATTAAAATTCAAACTTTTTTTCTTTTTTTTTAAACTGTGGTTATGGCGTTCAATATAAACATGATTAGTTTTACTACATATCTTGATATTGAGACCCAATTTATCAGGCAGTCTGCTTCATGTCCTTGTCCAAGGTGGATCCAATCAGAACCACCTTTGAAAAGTGCATAATGTGGTGTACTTTGGATCATAAACCGTGTCTCTCTGTCTCCATACTTTTCTTTCCCATCATTCTGATACAATTTAATCTTGCTTTCATCCTTTTTTTTTGTTTTTTTTAAACTGTGCAGGCTCTTTTAGATGTTTTCCTGTCTAATCTAGCCTTCTTGTCCTTGAGTGTAACCAGTGTTTTGCACCTTGTTGTAAAACCTCTGTATTTCCATCATGAAGACACTATGCACTTTAATTGCCTTTCAGGTCTTTTTGGTGCTGCTGAGCCGACCAGTGCGTTCATTCTTTTTTAAGAACATCAAACATTTGTTTGCAGGGCTTTCCTCTTTTAATGTAACAAGCTTACTTGTGCCCTGTGTTTAGTTGATAAAGAAGGAGAGAGAGCCCACTGTGTCAATGAAACGTTATTCCAAAACTATATTTATTTTCATATCTTTTATGACATGATAATGCATTTAACATTCATTCCTCTATAACAAAAACATTTCTGACACACACGTGAATCAAAAGAACAGTTTCAGCTTGTGTTTCTACACAAATGTTATCGAACACTTTTTTAAACAGCTGTCAGACGTTCATCTGAGCACATCACCAAACATCAATATGGTGAGTTTTTCTTTTTTCTGAATCTCATCACATAACTGACAACAGAATTATTATCAACAGTACAGCTCGGGAGTTTCAGACTAATGAAGCAACAAAATACAACACAAAACAACAGTCCAGGGACAACACGTGAAACAGAAAAATAAGTAAAAATGGAAGATATAAAACAGATTGAATGGCAGTATGTTTCAGAAGCTGAAGTGGCCACAAAGTTGAGCGAATGCTCTGACTTTATTTATTAAACCAGCAGACAAAAGGCTGTCACCAGCAGATCGGTTCAGTTTTTAGCGGTTGTGAAGTGTTTCACGTGACCTTCCTCAACAGATGGGATTCACGGGTTTGTAAAATCTCCAGTTTCATAAAGTTAAAACAAATCATTTGTTCTTGTGGCAACATTATTTTAACAGGAACCGAATTACTTTGAAGTGAACTGTAGTAGCAACTCATTGCTTATCAAAGAGTTAAAAACAATAGATTGCATTGACCCTCCTCTTTGTGTCACACAGCTGACTGTGTCTCACTGCACACGTAGATATTGCTGGGCCTCACTCTTCTGTGGCTCCTGCCTGGCACTCTGGGACACAGTCTGCAGCTTTTGGGAATGAACTCCTGACAGGCCTCCCTGAACTTTCTGATCCTCCAGCAGTAGATGACGGGATTGAAGACTGTTTTCAGGTAGCTGAGCCACAGAGCACCTATGCTGATCGGGTAGAAGACTGAGCTGTAGTAGAACTGCCGGCTGAACACGGCCAGCAGGCTGACGACAGTGTGAGGCAGCCAGCACACTGAGAAACCAACAAAGAGGATGAGGATGGTAGTGAAGGCTCGGGTTTTGAAGCTCATGTCCACCTTGACCTGAGGCGGCCGCTGCAGCCCAGTAAGTCTCATTTTGCTGACTTGGTTGAGGGCTGGCAAGCAAGAATGCTCTGTGGTGTGGTTGTGGATGCGCAGGGTGTTACGGCGCACCGTGTTAAGGATGCACATGTAAGAGTACAGCATGACAGTAAATGGTACAAAGAATACCGCTACAGCCAACAGCACTGTGTATCCACGGTCTGCCAGGGACTCGCTGTATCCCAGCACACACTGTGGCGCCCAGGCACCCCCGATACCCGCAGCGCCTGCCCTCCACCCGACCACAGATGGCAGGGACACACACAGGCTCAACACCCATGAACCTGCTATCAGGAGTTTAGCTCTGTGTGGGGTCAGCTTGTCCTGCCGCTGAACAATGATGAGGAAACGGTCTACACTGATTATGAGGAGGATGGACACACCCTCCAGGACGAATAGCCAGTACAGCATGATGGAAGCTCGGCAGAAACCACTCCCAAAGCTCCAGTCAGCAGTGGCCACAGTGACTGCAGTGAAGGGCATGCAGAGCAGAGAGAGCATGATGTCTGAAAAGGCCAGTGTGGCAAGTAGAAGATTGATAGCAGAGCGCATGGCAGGTTTCTGGTAAACAATCAGACACACGATCGCATTGCCAAGGAAACCAATAGTAATCATAAAGATCATTATGGCTGCCAGCGTCACGCGGAGAGTGACTGATATGAGAGGAGTCGTAGCTTCTGATGGGAGGCTTTCTGCTGTTTCCTCCACGCTGTCCGGCTCCATGAAGTTACACTCTTCCAGAAGGCTTTCATTACAAAAAGCCATGGCAGCTATTATTAAGGGATATGAGCCCAGAAAAGGTGAACATTTTTGACTATGGTTGTGGTGCAGACATAAAGCTGTCTTCCAGCACTTGGGGTTCCATGGGAATACCTGTGATTAAAAAAAAAAGGCAAAAACATCCATATAAGGCATTTGTGAATAAACAAAATTAAATAAAAGAACAGTCAAAACACATTAACAGCGATTTTAATGGATGCTGTCTTAAACAAATGTGCCCAACTAACAAAAAGGAGACTCAGATTGTTAGCTCACTCACTGATCTACTAACTGTAATTCTATTAAGTGATAACTGTAAACATGAAATAGCGAGAGGGAGAGTGAGAGTGACGTCCACAAAATGTGATCAACCCGCAAACACATCACACTGAGATGGGACAGAGATGTGTTGCTCACCGGCCTCGGCGAGGTTGATGATTAACAGCCAAGCTGCTTCACACATGAATAGAAATACACACATTTACACATCACCCAGGGTGTAGTCAACTGTCAGCTTAGCAGAATCTCGCTCTTGGTTAATGCTTCAGATGGCGACACATTCCCGATGAAACAGAACAGTGTTCAGAAGGGACACAGTTTTTACTCCAGCGCTAAGTGTAAAAATGTAGAGTTAACACTGTTTTAAGGTCATTAAGGCATTCACACATCCCGACCACGCAGTCCTCCAACCTGGACAGGTATTTAGCACCTGGGCTTAACCTGATGGTTTTGTTGTCTTACAGCACTACCATCTAGTTCTTAAAGTCTTGTTTTTTCTACAGCAGTTTGGCTTGCCATCACAGTGGGTGTTACTAATAACAATGCCACTGATTTCAGCACCCTAGCAACTAAATGTAATTAATCCAACATTCATTTCAGTATTTACATTTCAGATTATCTCTGATGAAAAAGGTGTGTGGCTTCAGTTGTGTCCTGAGTCTCTGTGGCACCTCGGAAATCAAAATGTGCTGCACATCCGCGAGGAACCATCTTATTAAAATAATCTGAAGTATGAGGAACCACGTGACCGCAGTAAATGGGCCAATCCAGACAGGAAAGTGGAAATTATGCCTTTTCAGTGGCTGTAGCTACATTTTGGCACAAAAAAAAAAAAAAAAAAATCATTTTAAGTCATGGCATAGTGTTGCAGGCTGTTGCCATGGCAACAAGGTCACCGGTTCCATGGCAACAAGCAGCCCCGACAATCATCTCTTGTACGAGTGTCTATGACAAAAATTATTATTTTTTTGGATCACGTGATTCACCTAAAAGACTGCCCCCCCCCCCCCCCCCCCCCCCCAAAAAAAGACGTAACCCCGGAGAGAAGAAGAAGACAGTATCTCTGTCTTTTATCAGGTCACATGTGTTTTGGTGTCATCAACCAAGACAGTCATATGTATGAAGCATCTCTGCCAAAACCTAATAGACAATAGCAATTTCAAAGCTTTATTTGCAATGAATGCCAATTATCTAAAAAAAAAAAAAAAAAATATATATATATATATATATATATATATATATATATATATATATATAAATGGAGCAAAAATTATGTTGAGCTGATCCCTCGCTGCGGATCTGCACAGTTTACTAAGAAACTGCAATGTGGCCTAATCTAAACACATCTAAATCATAACAACTCCTATGATGTAACTATGATCTCCGCTGTCATCAGCTGCTCTGATCATGGCTGATATTTACTGGTTTACACCATACCATCACGTCCCTATGCTGATTATGTTTTTCCTTTCTTTCCTTCCTTCCTTCTTTCTTGGCATGGCTCCTGCACACCCAGCCTGTACAGCTTGTTCTCGCCTTTACATTTAACAGCTTTCACACACTGGCCCGTTCTCCTGCATCACCAGTAAACGAGTCGCAACAGGCGAAATTTCGCATATACTACACGTCAAAAGACACAATGTCTGTTTTTCTCTGAGCACTGACTGGGACAATAAACCTTAAATGAACGTCTGTGGTCGCTGATCAGGCTTACCTTGACGTTTACCGGATTGCATACTCGTCTCTCGTTAAGTCAGTCAGCTCGGTGACGGTGTCTCTCCTCCTGTGCCTGCTGAGGTTTTCCAAAAATATCCCACTTTGAACATTTTACTGCCGTATCGATCGCCACTGTGCCGCCTGCGGATGATGCTGACGCCAGAGGAGCAGGTGGTCTCAGATTTAAAGGAGCAATGTGACAAAATCGACCATCATTATAATGGTAATCCTTATGATTGTTACCTAAACTGTTGATCAGTACGGTCATATTTACGTATAGTATAGTGCCCTATATTTAAAATAAATATTTATTTATTTATTTGAAAGATTTGCATTAAGAGGACATAATAATATGGTCAAAAATATCAGGCCACGCCTTAATTTTTTAATTCAGGTGTTATCTGCTCCATTGCCACAGGCCCTTTAGCCATGCAGTCTGCTTTTACAAACATTTGTGAAGCAATGGTCATTATAAAGAGCTCACTGAATTAGAGGGTAGTGCTGTAAAGGGATGCCATCCTTTTACAGCACTACCCTCCTTGATATTCTACAATCAAGTGGTATTATTGCAAAGTGGAAGCTGCTAGGAACCACAGGACCTCAGCCTTTTCTTCTAAATGGTGCCACATTTGTAAGCAAAATCTATTTGTGGGTTGAGAGGCAGAGTTGAATATATGTGTGTTTTGTGCCCATGAAAAACTTGCCAAATCTTCTCTACCAATGTCAGACAGCTTTTTCTGCTATTGACTCTTGTTTTGAGCTTCTGGGACCCCAGGTGTTGACAGTCAGGCTTGTCATCATTGGAGGCAATCTCAATGCAGAGAGATATTAAGATGAGATTCTGAAACCAGTGGTAATCCCAAATCTCCACAGTCTGGGACTGAACTCTTTCCTCCAGGATGTCAGTGCTCGCCCTCACAGAGGGGGATTTATCAGAGACTACCTCCAGAATTTGGGAGTGGAGAGGATGGAACGGCCTGCCTGCAGTACTGACCTCAACCCCACTGAACACTTGTGGGATCAGCTTGGGGGTGCTGTTTGTGCCAGAGCGACCAACACAACCACACTTGTTGACTTGCAACAAATGCAGGAGCACAGCTATATGCTTTCTGGGGTGTATGCCCTCCTGCCCCCCCCCCCCCCCCCCCCCCCCCCCCTCCACACACACACACACACACACATACACACAATGCACCCTCTCAATATAAGTTATATTGTAACTACAGCACACAGTTAAAGAACAGTGACCTGTTATTTTACTACTAGTAACTTAAGCTAAGTATTTAAAAGCCTCCTCTTGATACAAGTGAAAACAGTCGCAATCGAACGCGTTCTCGAAAGCGCGCCCTGGAGCGCCTTTTGTGTGTGTGTGTGTGTGTGTGTGTGTGTGTGTGTGTGTGTGTGTGTGTGTGTGTGTGTGTGTGTGTGTGTGTGTGTGTGTGTGTGTGTGTGTGTGAGACCAAGCAGGTGACCAGCATGAGGAGGAGGTGCCAGGTTGCTGTGGCTGTATATGGTTCTTCCACATGCTGCTGAGGCCCCTGTTTGTTAAAAGATTAAATTGTTAAATTGCCGGTGTGTCCTGATTCTTCAGACTTCCAATCCATCCAATCCAATAAACAACACCAAACAAGAGTCAATAGCAGAATAAGCTGTTTGGCTTTGGCAGAGAATTTGGCAAGTTTTTCATGGGCACAACCCACATACTCAACTCTGCTGCTCAATGCATTTTCCTTACAAATGTGGCACCATTTAAGGGGAAACCATAACAGTAACAGTAATGAGCATGAGCATGCATTATTTGTTTTGTCCAGGAGATGGCAGCATTGCACTCCAGTAGGCTTTAGTTGATGAAAGTATTTTGTGTTGAATGTGTAGGTATTTACTGATATATCGTAGCTTAGGAATTTAATTCACATGTATTTAAAGGTGTACAGTAGCTTTAAGAGCATAAAGAAAATCAGTAAAAACATCAGTAACAGTAACTTCCACATGTATGACTCCTGGTAACACTCTCATATTTTATTTTGGTCATTTTGATAGAACATTGAAGTGCAAAATAGTACCTACAGAGCCAGTAGGTACTACTGGCTACTAAATACTAATCCCTTAGATTTTTTTTTTTAACATATAAGTAAATTTACACACACTTATATTCACACACTCAGCATGTGGGTTGAGATTCTTTTCATGGGCATGCGTGTCCAAATTGGCATCATGCCCATGTGTTGAACATGCCCATCAAACAAGTTCCACTCCGCCGGTCTGGCACATGCATGCTCGTCACGTTCAGCGGCACCCACACAACACGGAGCTCGCTGGTGAGAGAATTCATTCCCCTGATCGTTACTCCACAGATGTTTGCTTTAATTTCTTCCTGATTGAGAGACTTTGGTACTCCATCAATCACACAATGAAAAAGAAAACATGGGCAAAGTGAAAAAGAATATTCTGGAATCAGAATATTCAGAGGAAGAGGAGGAGAAGCCCACATGAGTAACAATATTGACAGAGCCGTGTTCAGCCATTTAGAGGGGAAGCAGTCAGACTTTTAATACACTCTTATGCAAGCAGTACCCCTAAAATGTGCTTTTTGCCCCCCCTCATTTGTGCATGCTGCTGCTTCTGATAGGAAAGTGTTATATGTGTCTCATTTGTTTCATGTTAATCAGTGTTAGACTTTAATCAGTAACCTGTCACTGCATTGTGAAAATAATTAACATCAAGCAGTGGGAGAGTGAAAATGTGCAAACCGCAGTAAAATGGTTAAAACTTTGTTGTTGCTAAATGATTAGTTGGATACGAGCAGGTGTGTGTGCTTGTTATATGTTGCTGTGCCCAAACTGTGAACCACAAACAACAACCACTGAAGGAGGGGATTATCATGTGGTAATTGCTTCATGTAAAGCACCTCCGACAAGGCTTTAAGAGCAATTATGAGCAATTATATTAGTTGTTATTATTGCAGGGAGGTAATAACATCTTTAGTGTGCAACTGCACACAGCCCATGGCTCAGACGTGCAGGAAATAATACTATAATGGTAAAAAATGCCCTCACAGATGCAAGTAAATGATGCTGAGTTGCTTCTGTGGATCGAGGAGTTTGGGGTTCTGTCGGGATACTGGAACATCATCAGCATGTATCTTCAGATGCCAGCATTGATATTCAGTGTAGACACCTTGCACTATGTGATGACAAACCCTTTAAAGGGCTTTTTATCCCCCAATTCCAGCCTTATCTCCCATCTTTACATCGCTAAGCTTTGGGGGGGATCACACTGCAATCCTGGAAGCTTATATTCTACCTCCATTTTCCTCTGAGAACTTAGACTTGCAGCTCAGTGGGGATACATCATGTTAAAAAACATTCATAGATTAAGCAGAGGTAGCACCTGTCAACCTTTATGTATTTCTTTTTTGATATTACTGTGGCTGCTGAAAGGATGCAGAGCTCTTCTTTGGTGTAATTGGTTTTTGTAGCAGAATATTATGCACATTTTTAACTGTTGTATTCAAGTAAAATTATGCTGACAAACTCAATCCATGGAAAATAATGCAGCGCAATCTTTTAAAATGTTATAAAACAGCTGCATTTACAGTGACAACACAAAAACACCAATAATGGCATTAAAATAAAGGTTTCATGATGATGCATAAAAGTTTTTGAACCCTTAAAAGTTTTCTATATTTTTGCAAAAATATCAACCAAAACATTATCAGGTGTTCACGTGAACTCATCAAGTGCTATAAAGAAAATAAATTTAAAGGTACCTTTTGGATTTGCTCTCCGCCAGGTTTAATAAAGTTTTTCACCATCGGGGGGCAGCATTTTGCCAGTCGGTGTGTTGTTTGCGGACATGCGCTGCCTTTTTTTTAAATTATTGATGTTTCGATTTTTGGCCTAATCCCAACCTCACTGACAGTCTTTGCCTTTCGCAATAAGAATATTTTCTTGGTAGTTTGCCTGGTTAAATGAACATTACATTGAGTAATTACACCGTCTTGTAATGCAAATTGGTATTACATTAAAGTCGGAAGACTGAAAGGTTTGGAACTGTAGTTTTAAAGTTTTAAACAAATTTGAAATGCAATTAAAGCATTAATATGGCACTTGCATGGACCTTGTGTGAGGACTATGTGGAAATTTTATGATGTTTTAGGTTGTATTTATTGTGAAATATAAAAAAAATCTTAAATGGTTCCCGAACTTTGTAATAATAGAACCTATTGCACTGTTTGCATGTGTTTACAAAACCTTTCTCAGGCAGTGAAGCCGTGCCAATGTGTCCTATTCAGCTTTACTTGTTTTCTTTAAGCCTCTTCAGAGATTGGAAGTTAACCTAGTTTGACAAACAATGCATAGGCTGACAAGGAAAAACTCCTTCAACCCATTCATTCCTACTGCTTGTTATTTATAAGAGCAAAGCCAGAGTGTGCATTACAGCTTGCCAAATACTCAGCAAGGCCATCTCTGTCACTCTTTGTGTGACTCTGTCGCACAAAGAGTGACAGAGATCCCAAAAATGTGTTTTTACATGTTCTCGTAAGACAGTATGTCAGTGTGGAGCTGACCCGAATGCATACTCATTTGTTGTAATAAGAAGCGTACCATTTATAGTAATGTGTTAACTTCAGGTTTGTATTTACTTCTCACAGTTCTGCCTGGTTTATCAACAGCTACTGCAGCAGCTGACCTTTCACCTCCCTCCAAGTTTCACTTCAACTTCACTTTCTGTGGCTTTTTCTAGCAGTTCCCATTATCTTTATTACTGATGTAACACCAGCTTATGTATGCGTGTATGTATTGTGTGTCATTCTTATATGGATCAGAGGCAGGCAGAAAAGACACAGATTGCTTTTCAGAGCCAGCGTACAGCGTTTCTTGCTGCCTATCTGCCAAACCCATCATCTGTGGCAAAAGATCCACTGCCTTGTGTCACTCCATCTCGCTGTCACCTTGGCAACCGCTGCCGAGGTGAACTGCCAGCTGGGGTAGTCGACCTCCGTTGGCTCTGTTCCATCGAGCTGCAGTCCATAGCCCTGCAACAGGATGTTCGTGGCTGGACTGATATGCAAAAAAAAAAAAAAAAACACACAGAAATGTAGAGGCCAGGCTTATGTGATAGGTTCAATGGGTGTTCTCAGCATCAACATCACTTTAACAAAAAAACAGGAGGCATAAAGCCGAGTAAATGATGCAAATTATTTTTGGTTTTATGCAGAATGTAAAAATTAATTAAATAGCAAGGAAATAATTAAGCTGCTGTGGTGGAACTTGTGGTTATTTTTGCTATCAGTGCATCAGCTAAATAATTTCTCAGGTAACTAGTAAACCCACTTTTCTATAGAGTGTCATAAATAGGGAGTAATGTCATAATTTTGCACAGCTTATTTACTAAATAGATGTGAAAATGATAGTAACAAGGAGCCTGAGCAAAGTGGACTGAATGTATAAAATCTTTTGCCTTTATGACTTCTTTGTATAAGATATCAGTATATTATATCTAAATCAAATTACAATGATGAAGAGAGGCTGTGTGTGTGTGTGTGTGTGTGTGTGTGTGTGTGTGTGTGTGTGTGTGTGTGTGTGTGTGTGTGTGTGTGTGTGTGTGTGTGTGTGTGTGTGTGTGTGTGTATGTGTCCACATGGACCTTAAGAACAATGCTTGTCACATCTAACACAAGTTTTATGTCAAATTTATTAAATAATTGGTCTATTCCATGAAAATAAACACAGTGGCAAAAAAATAAATAGTCCAAATCACCACAATACACAGCAAACTTGTACATAACCTTAAGGGACTGTTGGCTAATTGGAAAAGGATTAAAGGAAAGTACAAATATTGGAATAACTGTAGATTGCTTTGACCATCTTAAACTGTGCCACAACAAAAATCCACTGACACACAACACAAAGTGAGAAAAAGGTCTGAATGAAGACAAATTATTGCTCATTAAAAACAACCTAACACTGAATAAAGCAGTGTGTTTGATTAAAAACATAGGTTATAGTTCAGTCTAGCATGTGGGACATCGGTTTCTGCAGCATTACAAGGGAACTATTATTTTTACAGTACAAGATATGGAAAGAATTTTTTTTTTTTTTCTGTTCGAACATCTCGGGTTTTGGTGAACAAACATGACTCTAAATTGTTTTCTGTTCAGATTTCATTTAGAGCTGAATAGATTTAGTCCCAGAGGCATTTTTAATGGAGCAGAAAAATGCCAAACAACGATGCATAAAGGGATCGATATTTGTCCAGTTCTGATATGAACATATATTGGATACCAATTTTTGGGTGGGTCAGTGGTCGTGGATGTAATGTAAGAAAAGTTGATCGAAGATTTCTTTGAGACACATTTCTATAAAACTGTTCAAACAGATCATGTTGTTCAGGTTTCGTGTCCGTTATTTTGGGGTACTTTCACGTATCGCTGAACATCCTCTTGCATTCTATCGAGGGAGACGGTGTGTCAGGTCCTATGCTACCCACTTGTGAATATGCGTCCTCCGGAGTCCGCGGAAGTCCTGGCGGCGTCATACGCTTCTCTTTCTGTCTGCGGTTGCAGAACCAGACCCTGACCACCTCTTTCTCCAGCTGAAGAGTGTCTGCCAAAGAGTTGATCTCCTGTGCGGACGGTTTGGGACACTTGAGGAAGTGGCTCTCCAACGCGCCTTTTACGCTCACCTCGATGGACGTGCGCTTTTTCCTCTTTCTGCCCTGGGTAGCGATCTTATCGATGCTGGTCGGGCTCCCGGTCGTGGAATCTGCCTCTTCCAGCCATTTGTTCAGCAGAGGTTTCAGCTTGCACATGTTCTTAAAGCTCAGCTGAAGCGCTTCGAACCTGCATATGGTGGTCTGCGAAAACACGTTGCCGTACAGAGTGCCCAAAGCTAAGCCCACGTCTGCCTGGGTGAAACCGAGCTTGATCCGCCGCTGTTTGAACTGTTTGGCGAAATGCTCCAGGTCATCCGACGTCGGGGTGTCCTCGTCTGAATGTGATTCATGGCCCAGACCATGATGCTGGTGATGGTGCGCGTGGTGATTGTGATGGTGATGATGGTGGCTGCCGTGGTCCAGCCTAGGGGACTCTCCACGCACCAACCCCGAGTGCATGAGGCTTTGTCCGGTGTGTGAGCTCAGCATCCCGTTGACTGTAAATCCGCCTGGCTGGGAATAAATGAGGGACTGTTGCTGCTGCTGCTCCCCCTCACTGATGCTGATGTGCGCTGCGGAGGTGCCTCCCCAACTTCCCGTGTGCGCCTGGTGGGGTCCTAGATGTGGAGACCTGTGGTGCAGAGCTGAGCCTGAGTGGAGGTCATCCCTGCCAGCGTTTCTCTTTACTTCCTGCGGCTGGGAACTCGGGGACCACGGAGAGCCGGCCTCCGCTGCTGCCGCTGCAGCGGCTGCGGCTGCGGCTGCTGCATGAGGCAAAGATGTCACCCACTGGTGGGCATGGCTTAGCATGTGCCCCCCGTTGCTTGCCACCATGGCTCCGTGCATGAAGTCACTCTGCACCATCTTCACTGAAGGGTCCCCTCTGTATCCACTAGACACCGTGGTCACAGCGGTGCCGCCCGGCTGCATGCCACCACCCCTCCGGTCAGAGTGAAGGACCGGGCTGGATAAAATCCTGCTGCTGGCTAGGTATGGGCTTGAGGTGGCAGTTGCCATTCCCCAAATCATATATCTTTGAAGGTATTTATCTCTTCTGGTGTTTGATAAAAGTCTTTGCGCTAATCCACAAATAAATTCAGTCTATTTCACTCTAAGCGACTTTTTGCGCATTAGTGAAAAAAAGTGCCAAAACACTCCACTGGGACATAGAATATATTTTTAGTTGAGCGGCATGCGCATGCTGTAACCTGTGTGGCAAAAACACGCTTTCTTACGCATTCCTGTGCGACAAAACGATAGTTTCACAACTTTTCTCTGTCCCGGGAGCTCCGGTGTGCGTAATCCACAGGCCTAATGATCGCCTATGAAAAAAAGCAAAACAAGAAAAATTAAAAAAAAAACTTATTTGATCCGCGTAAACCGAAGAGCTGTTAGTCTGCTCGCCTACTTACATCTCTGATATACGCGTTTTCAATGAGACTAAATGATTTTTAAAAAATGAAAACCTTTAAAGCCTCTGCGGTCCTCTCTGTTGTTTCGTTCACCGCATCTGGTCTACCCGGCGCGTCCTCTACAGAGCGAGGAAGACGAGCGTGTGTTTACGTTGTGCCAAGCCTGCGTATTCCTCTCCATTCCCATCCAATTACAACAGAAAGGCTCTGCAGAGCTCCCGCTGATTGGACGCACAGACAGAGAGGAGTTGGTGTGTCTCACAGTTGAGCCTCGGGTGGCACAGAGTTCTTGCTGCGGGGGAAAAAGCAATAATTTGCTAGAAAATTACTATTAACCAAAAATAAATAAATAAATAAGTAGACACACCACGGTCTGACTGCGTTTTAAACTGCAGCCTATGAAGCATGTGAATAAAAAGAGGAGGCAAGTTAATAAATCATCTAGCAAAACAAACTTCCTAAATATAATTTTAAAAATCGTGAAAAAGCGTTTTATTATTATTATTATTATTATTATTATTATTATTATTATTATTATTATTATTATTATTATTATTATTATTCCATATATTTAACTAGCTCTGAGTCACTTGAGTTGGTTACGTTTGACAAAATAATATGTCATGTTTATCTCAGAGTATTTATGATCACACAGCGCAGCTGAGGCTTGAATCAAGGATACTCAAGTCGGCTTTGGGAATACAGGGGGGGGGGCGGGTGTTGGACGCCTCTTGCATCTTAATGCGTTCTCCTTTTCACATGGTAAAGGGAAGGCCACAGTGGCGTGACGCTCCGCACTGCTGAGAGCTGAAGCTGCACAAAACCTGCCAGCAGTTTGATTTTTCCAGCCTAAAAAAAAAACAAAAAAAAAAACAATCCGGTTCTAGTGGGACGTTTCCATGCTGGGTCAGTTTATGGATGAGCTGTTAAAGAAGGTGTCGTTGGGAATTTTCTACCACGGGTTTCCTTTTCGCATTTACGGGCCTTGAGAGAGTAAGCCATCGACTGAGACACATGGTGGTTTGTGACGGGTGGAAAGAGCCAGGTGCGGGCCAGTGAAACTCCTGCTAATTTATGCTTTGTTTTGGGGGTTTTTAGCAGATTTATCTTGGATTTTGTCCAAAAGGTAAACGACACGTAGGCATAGGACCACATTCCCAAACCAGCAACATAAACTAAGCCCATTATCACAACAT
Source organism: Archocentrus centrarchus (assembly GCF_007364275.1). Lineage (NCBI taxonomy): Eukaryota > Metazoa > Chordata > Actinopteri > Cichliformes > Cichlidae > Archocentrus > Archocentrus centrarchus. The sequence goes on along the minus strand of NC_044366.1, from coordinate 22,723,959 downwards.
TTAAATTCAACTTATGTTCAGTAGTCATGTGCCAGATTTTTCTGATTTCAGGCTATAATGAATCATTAAAAGGAGCAACAGAAATAGGATAATAAATAGTTTATCAACTAAAGAAAATGGTTGCAGCAGCCTATATACTGATTAGGCTGCTGCATACAGGATCATTCTATTAAAATTCAAGAAGATTTAGGATGAAACTTTATCTTCTGTTAAACTGTGTATCATTTCCTGAAATTATCACCAATGCTGGTATAAAAGTGTTTTGCAGCAACCCTTCAGAACTCCAGTAAAACACCTATGCAATAACCCAACTCTCAAGATAGGCCCATAAGCTGCATATAAAACAATTTAACATAATTTATTGAATTCCAGAATGTTAACAGGGTTAATAAAGTAGCTAATATCAAACAACATTCAAGAATATTGACAGCACAGTTTTGTAATGAACTATCTCTCAGGGGGGTTAGGTAAGAATTAATGGCTTGATTAATCGCTGTTAAATTACCTACTTGAGCCTTATAGATATTTTCCTTGCAGCTCAGCTTGCACTTTTTCAGTTGTGAAACTGTAAAACAAACAAACACTAGCAAATGCAAATGTAAGAATGAGTCCTGGTAATAATTCAATCTGTGAATGTTTAATAATTGGGAAATGAAAGGCATCAAACTGTTTTCTATGGGCTGCCTGATGAACTTAAGAACTATTTAAAAGTAAAGCCAAAAAATGCTTAAGTACCTGACAGCCAAAATGTTTGGCCTGGTTGGACTTTTTTCCGTGCTTTGTTTCTATCACATGTTTACAGCTTTTGTAGTTTTAAGAATTTGTAAACTAAAGATAGAACAATAGATAATCGATGATTCAGAAAAGGTTCCCGATTCATTAAAACAGCACAGCACCAAACAAAAGCATGGTCTTATACTTAATTATGAAGTGTTTATTTATTCCAGACCTTTTAAAATCTGTTTATTGCTGTATTGTAGTCAGTAAAACAGCAAAACACACAGAGAAGCTGCACAAAAGCACCACACTGCTTCACGTGTTTCAAGCCCAGCAGCATAATGTAGAGAAAACCAGACGACTCAGGCAAGGCAGTAATGTTTTTCATGTGTTGTGCTGCCTGGTCACAGCACTGGGTCCTCTATTTGTTATTCATGAAGGAAGCTGGGTGAAGAGGCCTTCTTATGATGCACATTTTTTCTCTCTGGTCCCTCTCTCTCCCTCCCTCTCTCTCCATGGAGCTGCTTGACAAGTAGGAAAGTAATCTGTTTTAGTTGCAGCGAACACTGCAATTAATCCGGCATAATGAGCGCGACACCGTCAGCTAATTGACATTATTGTTTCTTTAGGATCATCCTCAAATCATCAAGACAGAGAATTTCTCTCTCTTTTTCTCCTTCTCTCTCTCTCTCGCTCTCTCTCTCTCTCTGTGTCTCTCTCTCTGTCTCCTGCTCCTCGCCCTCTGTTGAGTCTTCAATATGCAGATCGGCCATTTCTGTCCCCGGGCTATTTTCTTTGGTAGACTTTTGAAATATGCTAATGCTTCCAACAAAAATTGGGAAAGAAAGAGAAAAGGAAAAGCCTTCATCTGTGCTCCAGGAGTTTTCCACTCAGAGAAACAGATGATTTTCTCTTGTTCGTACTCTATGTTTTTGTTTTATTTGTTTTATCAGTTAAGTGTCTGTCTAATTAAGACAAAAAAAGCGAGAGAAACAGAAGCCAGGCAGACAAAAACAAAATTATTGCTGTTGCCACATTTATTGAACTTAATATTTTCTGCAGAGACTATAGCAAGAGTCTCCTATAATGTGTGTTGGCTGTTATTAGATAATACCCAACACTTGAAGTTTCTTTTCATTAATTTGTTGTACATGTGCACATCTTGTTGAAACTATAAGGCCAGGCGGGCTGTTTGCTTTCTCTGCTGTGAGACTTACACTGTGGTATTTACAGATGGGACTGTGCTGAGCGCTGCTGCGAGAGAGAACTTATCTTCATCGCTGTACTCTTTTCATTCCACCTCTTCGGTGTCTTCAGTGGTTCTGATCATGAGTGTGTTTGACCTTCAGCTCTCCCTGAGTCAGAGAGATCCTTCACAGCATGAGACTCTACCCACAACCCCCCGCTGTGTGTTTAAATCAGAAGCAGAAGCAGCCACGGAAAGGCAGAGAGAAAAAGAAGTAGAGACAAAGTGCTGTAGTCGGGAAGGCTCTGGAGGGGAAATGATCAAAGTAGATTCATTTCCAAAGTCCTCATGCACAGAGACGTGCAAATATGAGGATAAACACAGCCAATAATACTCAACTTTAAAAGCAGATGTCTCTAAGTTTTGGCCACATGTATTAATGCACTGTGAAGTGAAGCTTTAAACAAACAGGACTCATCGGGAATGAAAAGTTTGCTGAGACAGCTATCTATTTCCTAACAGCACTTGATGTGGTGGAATTACAGCAGAGAGAAGCTAGAAGGCAAAGGAAAAGAAGGAGAGCAGTCGTGTTTACAGCGCTGGAACAATTGTCAATTACAAACCCCTGCTGTGGCTTAAATGATGACACCCAATGGACAAATGTACTGGTTAAACACCGTTATGGGCTGGCCCATTATGCATGAAATGGGGGGGGAAGTTAATGTGTGAAAATTACATTCATTAATCCCAGTAGATAATTTTAAAGGGGCCAAAGTGACAAGGAAGAGCAGAGAGAATACAGCAGGGAAATAGCACAAAGACATCAGTCAGTTCTCTTTATCTGCGTGTGTGTTTTGGTGTGCATACGTCTGTGTGCACCAGGTGCTTGCAGGTGTGTGCAGAGGTGGGCATTTACCTCTTTCTAAATGTCTTTTTGCATTAACATAATGGTGAAAGGTGTTCTTGGAATGACATCACAGAAGTCAATGATTAATGCTTATGCTAAACCAAATGTGGGGAGGAGAGCAACATCTGTGCTGTCACAAAAGAAAGATAGAGGAAATTGAGAAAGCATGAGACTTTTGGGGTTTAGAATACTCTTACAAACTCACGGTATATAGGAAAAAAATATGGTGTTTATATTGCTGCAAAAAAAAAAAGAGGAGGTAAAAACCTGTAAACTGGGTTAGATAAAAGGAAGCTTTAAAGTTTTTAATTTCCTTTTAGCTTTTAGTAAGGCCCGTGAGCCAAAACGGAACACATCGCAGCATTTGTGGTTATTTTTGTGCCTTCCTACACACGCATCTCGTTTTTATCCATGTTCGGTCTCTTCAGATACAACTGCAAAAAGTATGACAGAGAAATTTAGGCAGGAAATACCTGCAACTCTGTAGCCTGTGGCTACGGACAACTGTAGCCCTGTACCCAGGCTGACTCGCGAGCCAAGTCAAACAGCCGGTGTCCCTGAAGGCCCGGCCTTGCTGAGTCTGGCTCGGCCCCCGCCTTTCATGAATGGACAGATTTCTCTCTGAAGCTCCCACCATGATCCACGTGATTATAAAGGCTCTCTGTAGTTAAGATGATTTCTCAGGTGGGTTTTTTTTTTTTTTTTTTTTTTTGGGGTGGGGGGGTGGGGGGTTCTTATATTGAAATATTAAGTGACTTTTGATACCAAGCAAGGTTTGTGGTATTCTAGCAGTTCATGGATCAGCAGGTTTAATAGTTAAACAGGTAGTTATATCCAATTGTGGATGATTGCAGCGCCTATTAACTACAAATAAAACCCAGCTTGTGATTATTCCACTAACTGAGAAGCAGCAGCTTTATAATAGTAATTATCTGGAACCATATAAGCTGAGAACACTGTTAAACATGTCTGTGTTTCAGTGAACACATCAGCACTAAGTGGTGGGGTGCAGATCAGCTGAGACATCAATCAAGACACCTTACGCTGGAATCTAATTAAATACATGTAATGAAAACCTTGAAACACAGCGGGTTAATGATGTCGCACATCTTTGAAATTAACACGCATTCACTGTGCAGTGAAAAAAATTTCACGTTAACACTCCAGAGCTCTCATCAGACACTCCTTCAGGGAGAAAAGAGAAATATTTTTAGTTTTGTGAAAAACTTTTAACCTCTCATAACTGATAACATTTAACTTTTCACTGAAGGGCAACATGCAGCTTCACACTGAGTGTTGGAATTTGAAAGGCAGCAGTCACTGTATGTGTCTGTGGTCAGTTAACCACTAACTTTGTTTTGGTGGCATACACTTACTGCTGACCTGTATATACTGATATTTGTTTAGCTGTACTGGCACCACTAAGGTGTAACTGGTATCCGTGTCAGTTAATGGTTGTTATATTGTGCATTGATGCTTTATAGAACTAATGGTTCAATCTTTTTGTGAACTGAAGTAACTCTTTACCTAATACCCTGTTTTGATAATGTTTGGTCAATCTGTTGCTTCAAAGGTTAATAAGGTTTTATGAGTGAAGAGGTGGCTCCTCAGATTGAAGGACTGTCTAAACTAAAAGCATCAATTCATTTCACACAGAACCTCAGTTGAAGCTGCTCTATCCCAGGAACAGAGCAACAAAGTTTTAGGTTGTTTAAAGATTCATATACAGTAACTTCAGGGGTGGTGGTGGTGGACATTTCTATTTTACAGCACTTTCAAACACTCACAAACGAAGGAATGCCAAACGAGGAGCGCACATGTTAACCTGTTAGGGAGCTTTGTTGGTTGCAGTGTTTGACTTCCCATTTTTAAAGACGTGTCCTGAGAACCCAGATACTCACCTTGTGCCATCAAACTGGCCCCAAGCGCCAACACCACGCGCGCAGGATCAGAGACGACCTTGGCACGCATGCAATGAAAACACAGCCTACTTCAGCGTCTGTCTTTGATGTACATTATCAAAGACCTTTCTCCTCCTCTCCTCCCTGGACCAAAGGCTACTATTGTTTTTGTTGTTGTTATTGATATTGTTTTCCACCCTTATAGCACAAAGCAGTCTGACCATGACTCTGATGCTAATGTGGAGGTGGAGAGGGTGTTTTAATGAGCTGCAGAGTAGATCAGAGGGGCTCCGGGGGGGTTAGAGAGAGGGAATAGGTATAGCACAGAACATCAAAACACAGCAAGTACTCCAGTTTCTGCTTTTCACCAGCCATGACCTTTCCATGCAGCTTGGAGATGCAACACGGATATTATCTTTAGTGCCGCAAAAGATGTAACAGACTGAATGTGTATAAATCAATAAAACGTTAAATGTAGGACAGAGGATTACTTATTGTGCCTAATATTACCCAAAATCTAATCATTGTTAATGACTGAAATTGAAACAAATGACAGAAAAATAACGCAAATTATATTGTTTATTATAGTGTTATTTATTAGGTAAATAACAAATTGAGTTCACATTTAAATTGTTTATACCCAAATTTGAGCCCAGGCACACTAAATTTCTCTGAGAAGTCAGAAATTCATCAAGCAAAACATTCAACCACTAAACCTAATTTTCTTCTGTTCAGGAATCCAAGTACGTAACTGTAATCTGGTTTAGAGTTAATTTCCCCTCCATGACAACTGCACAGGGGGTAATTTTCTATTTGAGTAACCCATTAAAATTGTATTAAGGCTTAAATTTTGCTTTGGTAGAGGAGCAGCTGTTTTGACTGACAGGTGGGCGCACAGACAGATACATCCAATAGCTGTCTGCCAGCTAATCTGAGTCACTAATCTGGTTCTCTCTACCTTTCCTGTGACGTTGGTACCCTTTAGAGAATTTTTATGCACCTATACTGTCCAAAAAAACGTGTGTTCAGGTGTTTGTAGCAGGTGACGTTCAAGAATAGTTTCAACTATGTGTTAGCGTTAATTAACATGTATCTCTCTGTCTGTTCAATTCACCCATGCTGTCTCTGAATGCACCTTACTAAACAAGCTGGACTCCTAGCAGTAGTCTGTTAACCAATGGATGATATCTCTGTGGCAACACCAACCTTCTCACAAAAATCAGTTGCACAAAAAAATGAGCACCTAGTTAATTATGAGTAACATAAACAACTTCTGTATAAATTTGTGTGTCCTGTTAGCAAAATTACTGCTTCTGAGAACTTAACTGACTCTGTGGAACAAATGATGGCCCAGCCTGAGAACAAAATGATGGAGGCTCAGTAAAAAAAGAAAATAGAAGAAACCTAGAGAGTTGAGTGATCCAGTATGCTCCTTTGTTCGTAGTATGTAGTTGGTAGTTAGTCTCCCAGTTGTACAACACAGTGGAAGCAGTATTTACACAATGTGGTCAGCAACAGAGGATTGAATCACTGGATTACAGCTCTACAGATCTAAAATGCCACAATTAAGATCTTCAGTCTGTTAGTCTCATCTGTTTTGTGCAGATTAAACTGAAACAGCTTTTAGAAATATGCACCTTTGCAATTAACATGGAGTGTTTTTACTAGCATGCTGCAGCTTTAACACTGACAAACACATTTTCTCTGTCACTTCTAGTAGTCTTGTTATCATGGTGGAAAAGCAATAAAAAGAAGGAACTTATCAATAGACTCAGAGTCCTACAGTCAGGTTAGAGTTCAGTGCTGAGAGCAAAGTGTACCTGAACAAAGCAGATGGCAGGAAGGAAAAGAAAAGACTTGTTTACCTTTACTCCCCTTCTGGGAGGAGGGGGATTCATTAGCTGCTGTGTAAATCAATCTGCTTCTTCTTAAAGGCCTGTCAATTTAACCCTGATGTCTGGCAGCCTGACATCGCTCACTGGATATTTAACTTGAAAGCCAATTAATCATCATGATTAATTCACTCACAAACCTCATGGAACTGGCTGCTTTTACCTTATGGGGGAAAAGAGTCCTCCAGACTTGAAAAGAGAGAGAAATGAGAACTATTCAATGTCTCACAGCCCCAATCACTCTTGATCAGCTTCTCGATACACAGTTTCAGCTGCGGCTCCAACTCCACCTTCTTCTCTGCAGCAGCACTGCCATCACAAACCTAAAGCTCCATCCATTTCTCCACCAAAAAAAAAAAACCTAACTTTTGGAAAAACAAATCCGCAGGCCGTGATCACAGAGTAATGCTTGTAATTGGCTTTGCATTTAAAATCTATAATGTTAACACAGGTTTGAACTGTGAATATAAATTTGATTGCACATATAATTAACTCCACCTCAGAGAGAACCCAGCGTCATGTGCTGCCTAGCTAATATTTTCCTAGCCTAACTTAATATTTCTCTTTCTCATTCCAAAACGGAAGAATTAAACATTGGGAAAGTGGAGTGTGAAGTGATGTTTTCCATTCAGTACTTTATCATTATCTAAGCTGAGGTAATGGAAATGGCCTAAATGTGTGCAGAGTTACCGAGAAAGACGGTTCTGCTATCAGTGAAGGAAAAGATGATTTCCCTCTTCTTCAGTAATCTAGTATTTCTTCTGCTAATTCACAGGAGCAGAATTTAATCAATTCCCTCAGTTGCGGCAGTGAGTGAAAATTTGTCTGGTTTCATGGTAGCGTTATAGACCCAAGTTTACAATAAAAACTGGAGAGTACTAATATTAACGGCAAAAGAAAAAATATCAACTCTTCACTTGATCTTGACCTCTCTTGATCTTCTATTGTGAGTGGTCAAAGATGACTTAAGAATGAAGCAATGGAGTGAAAGGCTTGGATGATTCATGATGAACACTGCCCGTTTCAGTCCCTGTTGGGGGGCTGCATGCTGCGAGAGGACACAAGCAGGAGATCAATAAATCAATCAATCTTATCCCGCCTGAGTACAGAGATCCTCTGAGAGAATATTCTTTAGCTGCAGTCTAATTACTTTTGAAGCAGCAAATGATCACCGTCATCGTGGAGTCTGAGCGTAAAAGCTGACAGCTCTATTCAGACTCAGCACATTTTCACCCCCGTCTGTACACCTACGCCAAAGGCAAAGGGGTTTTTGTGTGCCAGAGCATCTGTTCAACACATGTCACAACTTTAAATCATGCCTGAGGTACACATAGCGGTTGGGCTGAGCGCTCCTTAAGGTACTCCTAAAAACGATACACAGTTACCAGTGTGAGATGTATTGTTGAGACTGTAGAAATATTACAGCCACAACTCTTTTTTAGACGTGAGTCCTGAAACTATTCCTGCTTAAATGTGCTGTTTATTCTTGTTATGGATTAAAGTTTACTAAAAAAAAAAAAAAAAAACTAGATATGTAAATGCTCTTTTTCAAATGAGACCTGTATTCATGACCTTATAAATAATTATTTAAAAGCTATCCCTCTGATGTACTCATTTCTAATCTTGTCCATTCTGCTCACTCTCAGTGAAAATCTGAGCAGCTTCAGCTCTGCCACCTCCAGCTCCACTTACTGTCTTTTTGTCAGTGCCACCATCTCCAAGCCATACATCATTGCAGGTCTCACTACCATCTTGTAAACCTTCCCTTTCACATTTACTGCTACTTTCTCTCACAAATCACCCCTGACACTCATGTTCACCCACTCTACCCTGCCTGCACGCTCTTCTTCGCCTCTCTTGTGTCTGTTGCTTTGGATGGTTGACCCCAGGTATTCAAACTTATCTTCCCCACCTCTACTCCTTGCAGCGTCACTGTTACACCTGTCTCTCTCTCATTCCCTCGTCTTTTCTGTCTTGCGTCTTCTGATTTTCATTCTTCTTCTCTCCAGAGCATACCTCCACCTCTCCAGCCTCTCTTCCTCCTGCTCCCTACTCTCACTACACACTGTCATTGTTGAATATCACCCCTATGTGTTGTGTCTGGAACATGTACAACAGTTGTTTTATTACATCACAAGGCAGTTTACCACATTAAAATATGCACCATGTACAATGTTCTTAAAAGGGTACTGATTTTGCCAATTAAAACCATTTTTTATTACATCCAAGCCATTTTCAATCATTAAGTGTCATAATGAAATCGTTCTTCATGTCACATCTACAATGCCTTCCTCTAAGAAGGTCCAATCCAAAGTTTTGGTCTGATACAGAACAACTTATCTTCACAGTCCTGTAAGAACTTGATCAATCGCATTAAAGCACTTTTAATTAACTTATCCACCTCTCTTGATAGACCAAACAACACGCACATACACAATACACTTCATGCAACCTCCCACCGAGCCATATTCTGCACCACACTGTCCACCACGCAGAGCCCAGCCTTCTATTTGAAGAGCAGGACATGAAAGCAACTGCTGGCCCTCCACGTGGGCTTGTATCGGATCTTAATTAAAAACCCTTGCATATTATTTTCTGTAACAAAGGGAAATTTGGGGGTTCATTTAAATCCAATTAGGCCTGTGCTGATGCCTCAGGAGATGAGCGAGTAATTGCTGTTTGAACACGAAGGTCTTTGTTCTGGGCTCCCGTAGATTGATAAAGGCAATAAGCACACAATGTGGAGCGACTGGAGATGGGACGGGGCTGTGAACTTACAATATGAAGACTTGAACACACCGAGACCTCCTAACAAGACAATTAGTAGCATGGAAATTGTTCCTTGTTTTGTGCAGAAAAAAAATGTGATTGAGCCCCCTGTGCTGCAGGTGTTACTGAAAAGATCAGTTGAGTTAATTGCCTTAGTCATTACTGCCTTATACCACATGCAGTGAGCCTTAGCATAATCAAAGTGCAGCCTATGAGTGTGTAATTTCACTAACTGAAACAAATTTTCTCTTTTAATGTGGCAATCATCTATTTTATCTAACAAATTCATTTACGATTACAGTCATTTATTAAAGAGTCATTTCCTTCAGTTGGCCAAGGTTGGTGGTGATTGTGGTAGCAGTCAATAACCCATCCATATTACCGACCCCCCCCCCCCCCTCCCACACACACACACACACACACACACACACAGAGCTACCCAGAGCGTTCTTTAAAAGAAACCCACAAAAAGTTTGCTTTGTCTTTAGTAACCGGACCTCCTGTACAATCACATAACATATGTTGCACGTATAAATGAGGCAACGAGCATGTCCTGCTACCTCTACTCGATCTCATGGTCTATGGAATGTGTCTGACTGACATTAAAAAAAAGGATAAAATGCAACCCAACACTAAAGAAAAGTTTCAAGTTTTACTAAACATACCCATGCTTCCTCGACAAAAGTTAGATTACGTGATTGATATGAGTCTTGTATCTGTTGGTGGATTGACGTGACCCCATATAAGACACAGATGTTGTTGTTTGGCACCAGTGAGCTGCAAAGATGGACATTAAATAAGCATGTCTTTAGGCAGAAGTAGGTGAAAAAAATGTATACGTGGTTTTTCTCCTGAAATCCACTTTAAATAAGAGCACATATAGCTTATATAGCCCACTGAAAGGTGGGCAGCTGTGGCTCAAGTAGGAGAGCGGATCATCTACCAATCGGAAGGTCGGTGGATCGATGCCTGGCTCCTCCAGTCAAAGCATCCTTGGGCAAGATACTGAACCCAACATTGCCCCTGATGCATCCACTGGAGTAGGAGTGTGAATGTTGCTGTTTAAATCTGTGCTCAAATTGAGTAGAAAGGCGCTCTGTAAATGACGCCAAAATAAACAACAGAAACCTCCAGTGTGATTAATAACCAAGCACATCCCTGATAATTATTTATTTATTTTTATTAAGACATACCACAGACCACATCATTTGTAACCTAAGCTAGTCTGCGATGCCCATCCCCAGTTGAGCTTCTCAAAACAGAGGGAAAAAAAAATAATATACACACATCTACACAATAAATACATTAAGAAACACAAAACTCAGCAAGATATGAAGAGAAAAGAAACTCATCCAAACTCTGGATACAGTAAGCTTTAAACAAGTAATCACATGAGACACTGTAGTATGAGAGCTGAAGGAATCAGAATATCGCAACTGAGTGAGTAATTTGTTGAAGAATCTTCCTCTGAAGTGTGCTAACTAAGGATGTAAAAGCTGCTTGATGCTGTGATCCATCACCATGTCAGTGCTTGTGTATGTCTCTTTAATGCATGGTCTTGTAATTAAATTACTAAATCAATAGCACTGAGCAGCTAGTAACCTTACAAGTGCTTCCACACCTTAAAAGTATGGAGAAAAGCTTCCTACATCTTTCTGCTCTCACCTTTTCTCTCTCTTTGTCTCTCAGCTCTGAGACTGTGATCACATCGTGGGGGGGAAGTTGCACTCAAGTTAAACCTCTTTGCCTACTTTAACACCCCCTCATTCCTCCCGGGCTCGCTGAAGATGTTCCTTTTGGCTCAGGTAGGGCGTAAGGGAGAAATGGAGCAAAGCCAGCCACCAAAGCATTGTGTTCAGGTCACATCTGGGGAGGTCAGAGGTCACACACTGAAGGTTAAAGGGCAGTTTTCTGGCTTTGGGCCAAGGTCAAGGTGGCAGAGGTCAGTGTCTTTGTTTTAGCCTCATCCTGCCCTTGGCCTTGTGCAGATCAATATGAGCAGGTTCTCCATTTGCCCAGATCAAGCGATCGATGACACATTTACATTCAGCCACTCAACACAAATCACAGGATGGCCACATTTCCTACCCCTACAATCCACTGCCGCTTCTCGCTGTCATTCTTCTCTCCTGTTTCTGTTTATTTGTTGTTTTCAGGTGCAGGCTGACTTATCATTTCAGTGCAGTCTAATTTGTCTCAGGTTTTAGAGATCAACACTTTGATACACTGCCCTCCTCAGGTTAAAGACTGGGATATGAGGGTGTGGCTTTCACCTCATTTCTTTAATGTTCTTTCTTTTGTGTGCTACGCTGGTTTTCATGAAGAAACTGAAATGTTTTAAACTATTCTAATGCTGCTGAAAACATCAACAAAGTACCATCTCTAAAATATGATTGATGTCAGCTACATATGTTATAATAAGTGTATATGCCACATATAGTGTTCGTTACATTATTCTCTGTGACAGAGAACATTGTGGTGCTAATTGCTGTCATATATTTCTATTTATAATCACAATAGATTATCATTTACATTATAATTATCTTACAACTTTGCAGTTCCCCTCCAAGCTCTAAGCCTTTGAACTCACTGGTTCATTTCTATGGTTTTATATACAGTATCAGGACATACTAAAAAATATCTAATCCTTTCCAGGTCTTAAAATTAGGTAAACACATTCTCATTTGACTGACTTCAACAGTCTTTATCAGTATCGCTGTGGAGGAATTTTGGCTCACTCCTCTTCACAACATTGTTTCAGTTCATTGAGGTTTGTGGGAATTCGTCTATTTTCAGCTCTATTACGGTCTCTCCACAGCATTTCAGTCAGGTTGAGGTCTGGACGTCGACTGAGGCATTGCAGCACTTTGATTCTTTTCGTTTTCAGCCATTCTGTTGTAGGTTTGCTGCTCTGCTTGGGATCATTATCCTGTTAGATGACACAATTTATGCCAAGTATTAGCTGTTAACTGATGTCCTCACATTTGACTCTAGAATACTTTGGTATACAGAGAAGTTCATGGTCGGCTCAATGACTGCAGGGTGTCCAGGTCCTGTGGCTGCCAAACAAGCTCAAATCATCACCCCTCCACCACTGCGCTGATAGTTAGTGTGAGGTGTTTGTGCTGATATGCTGTTGTGCATTATAGCCAAACATCTCAACTTTGGTCTCCTCTGTCCAAAGGACATTCTTCCAGAAGTCTTGTGGTTTGTCAGAATGCACTTTTGCAAACCTAAGCCATCCTGTCATGTTCTTTTTAAGTCAGAAGAGGCTTTCTCCTGGCAACCCTTCCAAACAAGTCATACCTGTTCAGTCTTTTTCTAATTGTACTGTCATGAACTTTAACATTTAACATCCAAACTGAGGCATGTAGAGTCTCAGCTGTAGCTTTTGGGGTTTTTGCAGTTTTTCTGAGCACTGTACATTCTGACTTTGGGATGAATTTGCAGTGGCAGGTCCACTCCTGGAAAGATTGTAGCATTATGTTAAACACACCTGAATACTGCAGACCTGGAAACTGCCAAAGCTTCTGCTTTTATAGAGGTACCCACACTTACTGATGAGCAGTTGATCAGTTGTATTTGATTAGCAGCACCTGGCTGCTACTTACCTACTTAATTTCTTTGGAAGCAGTAAAAGAGCACTTAGTTTTCACAAACTCCTGCTGCATTGTGGCATCATTTTTATTACATAAATAAAGACCTGATGCAGTATGTCATGTTCTGTCATGTTCATGTCCTCTGAGGTTGCATTTTCTTAATTTCAAGAGATGCTAAGGGCCAGATTATTTTTCTTATGTTCTGATATGTAAAACCTTAGAATTTAAACGGAGGTACGTTCGTTTCACTATGGCTTTATTTAATCAGTCAACCACAATACAGCAATGGTCAAGAGGACCTGCTGAAGTTCATACCAAGCATCAGAATGAGGACAAAATGTAATTTAAGTGATTTTGAATGTGGCACAGTTGTTAGTTCCAGACATGTTGGTCTGAGTGTTTCAGAAACTGCTGAGCTACTAGAACTTTCCCACACAACCATCTCTTTACAGAGAATGATCTGAAACAGAGGAAATATCCAGTGAGTGGCAGTTCTCTGGGTGAGAATGCCTTTTTGATGCCAGAGGAGAATAACCAGACTGCTCTGAGCTGATAGAAAGGCAACAGTAACTCAAATAAGCCACACACTGCAACCAAATTATGCAGAAGAGCATCTCTGAATACACAGCATGTGGAACCTTGAAGCAGATGGGTTACTACAGCAGCAGAAGACCACATCAGATGCCACTCCTGTCAGGTACAATTCACACGGTGGCACCAAAATTGGACAGTAGAAGATTGGAAACACTTGCCTGATCTGATGAGTCTTGATTTCTGCTGTGGCATTTGGATGGTAGGGTCAGAATTTGGCATAATCAACATGAAAGCATGGATCCATCATGCCTTGTATCAATGGTTCAGGCTGCAGGAACATTAATTGTGTACCCATTTTCTGATGGCTGCTTCAAGCAGGATAATGTGCATAAAATTAATGTTCAGTACATCAGTGTGAAATTTCACTTTTCTGTGAAAAATTCAAAGCACCAGCATGACATATTAACCCATTTGAGAGTTAAGATTATAAACTGAAACCAGTATAAAATCGAGTTACACACTGAACACAGTAAATATTTTAAGTCTAACAACGTACTATTTGTTTTTAACAGTCTGTGTTGATTAGATTTCCTCCATCGCCTTTTATCTAGCTTGTTGTTCTTCCCTGTCTTCACTCCTTACACTCACCATTTGCTCCTGCTATCATGAACCTCTCTCCGTCCTCTGCAGCTTCTCGGTGACATGGGACATTTAGACAAACTGGAGCTATGTTGTTTGGACAGTGTTTCCTATTAAATGGCCCTTCCTTTATATTCACACATGGTGCATTTCCAGTCCCAGAGCAATTATACACATGGCTACACTTGGAGCTAAAGGAACAGGCTGAATCTTTATCACCAGCCAAAGAGCAGCAGCACTGTGACTTCTACTGAGCCGCCTGCTTTCTGTGCTTGTGACTCCATTCACAGTCAAAGAAGAGGGGATATTATGTTATTCGCAGAAAAAAAAGTTAACATAGACCTCAATTTGCATTTCCTAACCATATTCTTGCAATAAACTGCCATCTATTACACCTCTACCTAATCCAGTATTAGTCAAGATTGTCTAACACTTACTGGAAATGGTGTTTGGTTAAGACAGTTTAAAATAGATTACCTTAAGAAATACAGTAGTCCAAGGATCATTATTTAGTTGTTTCTATCATTTTGGTTTGATTGTTTCAATTTATCTTACTTCTGGAATATATTTTTGGTTTTCCTGCTTTAGTCAGGTCTCTATGAGGACATATCTCATGCTTCTCATAGTTCCTGATGGCATAAAATAACCCAGTGTTCATGTGCCTATATCTTAATTTGGTTGTCCTATATTGGCTTTCTTTATTAGGAGCACGAATCTGAAAATAATAGCATTCATTGAAATGATCTAAATATGGTTCAGCAGTCCTTTAGCCAATATTGCACCTAATGTGTAGAACATTTTTATCCCAGTGAGTCTTTCACAGGAAGGGAAACCTTGCTCTGAAATGAGTGACATTGCCCTTTAACAGTCAATTCCTTCCTGATATTTCCAGGTCTAAGTAATGTCAGAAAATCTGGCAGTATCTAAGATGAAGGCAGGACTTTTGAAGATGAGGAAAGATGTTTGAACCTGCTCCCTCTTTTCAGTGTCCCAGTGGGGAGTGTATATGAGAAGGCAAGTCATGTATTATTTACAGTCAAATCCGACTTTGTGCTTGATCAGAGCTTGATTGAGAGGATCTCTGACTGGCTTTTTCCCCCTTGTGTAAAAATGTGAACGTCTGCTCACAAATGAAGGTGAACTTATGACCTACACACAGAACTCGGTCTACAACTGCATACACTGACTGCAAAGTGCAGGGCATGCATTACACTCCTCTGCTGTCATGTACACGGACAGGCCATGTCATTAGAATACTTCAGAAACATTGCTCTAATATACATCATTTACCAGACAGCTGTGGGATGACCTGCAGTCTGTGTGGAGGTGCACACTAAGCACTAATAGACCCATGTGAGCAGTGGTAATGTGTCAGTACCAAGGGGACCGTGTTTTAGCCAACCTCTAATTAAAGCAGAAACTCCAGGCACTGTGCTCTTTACTGTTTAGCAAACGAGCCATAGCTAATATGCTCCTTAAGTCATTAGCAGCTCTGATTTGTCACCGCACCACCTTGTTAACAGAACAGGTCATCAGGGTCCCACAACACCATGCCCGGGTGTGAAGCAATTCCTCGAGGAGTCTTTTATCAAATTACTGCACTGAAAAAATACTCATGTTTCTTCACTGTTTGTTGCACAATATAAATGTGCACATAAGCAGTATCTGATGCATGTCCAACAAAACAAATGAGACTAAACTAGGCATCAGTATTTACTGGATAGCAATCCATTATTCCAAACTAGGTGGTTCTCTTGTATTTGAACCTCGACATCTTGTGAGACAAAAGTACCTCAGGAAATGTCTCATCGAGAGATTTGTTCAGGTGTTGCATTATTATCGGTTATTATCAGTCATCAGAAATACCGTTGATGTGTCATTTATATCAGCTCGTCATTTATACTCTGGATATTGGTCAGAGGCAAACCCTCTATATGCAACAGAGTGACTGTTGGTCAGCCACAGAGAATCAAAAGGCAATCAATACAAGAAAGTGGCTTTCACCTTGATTCATGTAATCAGGGTTCTTGGTAAAATTACTGCACTTAGTTTTAAAAGGAAAAGCAGTCCCTCCCTACTGCAATTTTCTATCACCAAACCATTTTGTGTATAAATTAAGCTTTTAAAAGTTTTTATGTCTTAATTTTGTGGACTTGTTCAGCACAAGCGTTTCTGTGTGTAGTGTTGCATGTTTCACACGTCTTCCTCTAAGAGCAGCAGTCCTCAGGGATGTAGGTTGTGAAGTGTGAAAGTGTGAAACTGAACACTTCAAGGTATGGATGGTTTTTGACTTGCTTTTGTTTTTTCTTTTTTAACTTTAGAAAGATTACCTTTTGTTAGTGGTTGTGTCCAAAATTTGATGCAATGACTTTTCAAGTTCTCAAAATAAAAATCTGTTTTAAGGATGATGAGCAACAAGTCTAATTTAATCCAACGCTAAATTAGCTAAACCTTCTAGACATGTTTATTTCTGGTGTTGAAGAACCTGAAATCGAGCCGTTTCAGAGGAGTGCAATACCAAATCCATACACTTCTTACCCTCTCTTTCTAAATTCTTCTTCTTTTGGTTGCTCCCTTTAGGGGTCACCACAGCGGATCGTCTGCCTGCCTATCACCCTGTCCCTACCTTCTTCTTTGTCTTCATGTCCTCCTTCACTACATCCATGAATCTTCTCTGTGATCTTTCTCTTTTTGGTCCTTTGTCCAGTATATCCACTATCCCTCCTCTGCACATGTCCAAACCATCTCAGCCTTGCTTCTCTAAATTTGTCTCCAAACTGATCAACCTGAGCTTAACAAATTTATGAGGCCACCTGTTGTAAAAACAAGAAAAAACTAATTTTTTAGAAACGTCAAAAACAAGCTCAAAACTAAAAAAAAATACACTATTATCTATTAGGCAAATAACAAACAGAACTCAAGCTTTTATACCCAAATTTGACCCCAGGTTCACTGGAAAGCATAACATTCAACTACTAAAACTCATTTTTCTGTTCAGGAATGCAAGTAATGAAATGTAATTTGGCATCTTAATCAAAAAGACAGAATGTGTTTTACTATTTTAAATAATAAATTTGTGCATAGCAACAATAATTCTGATTTAGCATTAAAAATATCATTTCCATTAAAAGAGATTGGGTATACTGGTGGATTAACCATTAGAGAAACATAAAAATGATTTAGGAAATTACCAATACTGTTAATTTAGGGCAGCTGTGACAAAAACCTTACACTGGGTGGTGGTCTAATAAATCTTTTAAGTATAGTACTCATTTCCAACCATTTCCTAGCTGGAAACTCCCAATGGAAATCTTAACATCTTTAACTCTGCCATCTAAAAACCCTTTAGACTCTTGTTTCACTGTACAATAAAAAATACCTCCTCTGCCCCTTACTCTACACTCTGTTAGCTCAGCTGCCTCAGTTTGTCTGGATTAATAAAAGAATTAATTCAAAAATAAATGAAAAAAGATGAATCGTCTTCAGACACGCTTCTTATAACTGTGTTCATGTCTGAACACAAAAGGAGGCCACTGAGTAATTCTGTTTGACAGTAAAACGACTGCAGAAAAGTCTGTTTAAGATTAGCTGAGCCTTACAGTTTGATGACATCACTGTGATAACTAATGTGGTTTAAAGTGATGCTGTTCAGATGGGAACACCATTCTGTTTATTATCTTCTTTTTAACCATCGCTCACAGATCATCAGTGAAGCATAAGAAAGAGCCGTGGATGGACAAATGCTGCCACACCAGGCAGGGAGTATTTGAATAACAAATTTAAGTAAAAAGCAGGTTACCTTCAAGCTACACTGTACATTGATTCAGTGTTAAATATGCATTCGGAAGATTTATTGTCCTGCTTCAAAAGCTCTGGGAAGTTGGACAAACGCCACCAGGAGATGGTTTATCCTGCTTCTCACCCCCACCCCTCCTTCTTGTCAATGCACGAATTTACAATCAAGATAATCCATCACTGTGCCACCCACGTATTGCAAAAAAGATATTAAACTTACTGTGAATGTATTCCCAGGGACTGAAATGAAAATAAAATGCTGATTAAGCATTTAGTGAAGGTTAAAAAAGGAGGAGACTGCAGGTGCAACACCTTATAACTTCCATCCATCCATTTTCCTCTGCTTATCCAATTCAGGGTTGTGGGGGTGCTTTAGCCTCCCCCCAGTTGCCATAAAGTGAGAGGCAGGGGACACCCTGGACAGGTCACCAGTCTGTTGCAGGGCAAAAACTTACTCCTGCAAAAATAATTAACTTGGAATGATGTCAGCTTCAGTGGTTTCAAAAACGTGAAACAAGCACATCAGTACAGCACACACATAGGGTGATTAAGCAATCATAAATGTTTTTTCATATCTCACGTAAACATTCTGCATTCATTATAAATTAAAGAAAAATCAAGAGATGCATCGGGATAATGTGTTCTGCAACGTTCACGGCTGCTAAATCAATTAATCAGCTGATATGTGGAAGTGCAGCAGAGGACGAGTTAAAACTAAACAGGACAAGTGGAAGCATCTTCAAAGCAAATACACAAAACACTTGGTGTGTTTGCAGTTACAGGTACAGACAAGGGCATGATTATAAATTATTTTGTTTCCCTTTTTTGTAAGCCAATAGAAGTAAAGATCATTTCAGATATTTTCCACTGGTCACTAACAGTTCAAATGCTAGAGAATAATGTTAAATCCCTTTTTTGTAACTGGGGTTATGGGAGAACCTGATGCACTGCAAATTGGATCAATCATAGTTTAAGACATGCAGACTAACAAGGAAGTCAGTGGTTTAATCCTCGGCTTGTTGAGTTTGTAAGACAAGAAACTGAACCCCCAAAAACTGCTCCTGATTAGTATTTCTGTGTGTGCATGATGGGAAATGCTGTCACTACGAGTGTGTGTGTGTGTGTGTGTGTGGATGGGCGAATCTAAATTGCTTTGGCTAGACCAAAAGACCAGAGAAAGGCTAGAAAAATGCAGTCCTTTGACAGAGTGACAGACGGACTGAAGGATAGATAGATAGATAGATAGATAGATAGATAGATAGATAGATAGATAGATAGATAGATAGATAGATAGATAGATAGATAGATAGATAGATAGATAGATAGATAGATAGATAGATAGATAGATAGATAGATAGATAGATAGATAGATAGATAGATAGATAGATAGATAGATAGATTTTGACAGGTAGCATGTTACATAACATAGACTATTGCAGGATTACACTGGCAAATCATTTCCCAGTCATACTGTGAAAACCCTTCTCATTTTTCCAGTTTGTGTGCAGATGCCAAGGCCTTCTCAGAAGGCTGTTGTCAAGGGCAACCCGTTCAGCCCCTCTGTCTGCTGAACAGATGCCCCTTTGGTCGTCCCAGAGGCTCAGATGTCACCATGCCAACTAGCAGGTGTCGTGTGTGCCAATGGGCAAGAGACTGGCATGACATCTTTTGCTGAGTGTGGAGGGGCACAGCGGGGACTGGACTGCATTTACACACAGGCTAATACAAAGAGGTCGAAAGTTAGCGCAAAGGAAGCAAAAAGGCACTATCTCTCCATGTGAGAACTTTTTGCAGATCTGATGTCACGTGTTGTTCTTTCCATATTATTGTTTCTGGTATCTTTACACTCACCTTACGTCAAATGGCTTTGGAGCACATTCAGTTTTATTTATGGGGTTTGTCTGTGTTATATGTTAGCCTATGAGCCTAGTTCAAAGCGCTTTGAACTGTCGTAAGACTAGAAAAGCACCATGGAATGCCAGTCTGTTTCCTTTAACCCATCAACAGTGGCATATACTCTATATAAACATTGCTGTATTAAAAATGCAGTGTACACAACAAATGAGCTGTCCTACAGCTGTAGGTGCAACACACCAATATCATAGCAAAGTGTTTAACACGCCCTCTTTTCTGTTTTAAAAAGTTTTGCTACATTTTAATTGGGCTGAAGGCAGCACTGCTTTCTCATTTCAGATCCTTCTCTCCTGCCCTTGTGTGTTTCCCACTTTTGTGATTGCTTGGCTCACCTCAGTATGCTGCACCTTACTTTAATTGTCCTCCCTTTGTGCGTTGTAGGCCGTATGCAGATTTTAGCCCGTGTATTTCCAGTCACCACAATGTCTTCTCACCACATGTCAAGCATTCCTGCATTTCTTCTCTCATTTTAGTCTTCAGCCCTGGCCAGCTCTATCTCTTCTCCTGATTTTTACCTCTGCCTGCTCCCTCCCTCCCTCTGGTTTTGTTTGACCTATTCAATTTAGAGTCTGCTTACTGAACCTTTCCTTTTTTGAGTGAAGACTTGAGAGTTTGAGAGCTTTTTTAACTTGTGATTCAAGCACATGATTCTGTCTTCAGAATCATGTGCTTGAATCACTCCTTAAGGTATAGCAGTTACACCCCTGAGAGTTTGCTTTTTTCCTTTCACATTGCAACATGACTGATTGTCTGCCACAGAATCACTGTCACTAGCAACCCTCACTTTACCCTAATGCAGCTGTGACATAGCCAATATATTCAAACAGTGCATGCTGTTTGAATATATTGGCAACAAAAGGAAATCTGAGGGAAGTCAGAACCTTGGTGACCGTAAGAAGAAGTGCCAACCAACATGTAGAGTTTAAAAAGAAAACAGTGGTGCAAATAGTATCACAAGTTATTAGAGATTGTTATTTGGGCTGAATTATATTTATCCTTAAAATATCTCAGCATAACTTTGCTGTTATTGTTAGAGATTTCTTTCCAGAGCGTTTTGTTAGTTATAGCACTGCTTTCAGTCCTTTTATCAAATTAGCACGCCCAGTCTTAACAGTCAGACACACAATCCACACTTCAAACTGCAGTATAAAGTCATTTATAAAAGTATTATCTATTTGTGACAGAAAAACAATATTAGCTGCCACAGCCATCTCCATAGATTAACAGGTCACTGAGGATTTGCAAATGTCCGTTTCTTGGTAATTATTACTGAAATATAACTGTTGTGTTACGTGTAATTATTCAGGAGTAAGAGCACATTTAACATTTAAACTTCACATTGTCTTTCAAATGCACACAAATTTAAATAGTTAGCATGCAAATTTTAAACATCAGTGCACAAGTCATCGTGAGTGTGCGTGCATGTGTGTGCGTGTATGTGTGTGTGTGTGTGTGTGTGCGCGCGGGTGCGTGCATGTGTGTCTTCCAGAAAATGGTATCTGTGATTATTCATGTCATTCAGAAGAGTGATTAAATATTCCTTATACCCTCAGAGCAGCGAAACAAATGAACCACGGCTACGTTCTAACAGGAGCTGACAGATCTTTTAAATAATGTTTATTTATCACCGGTAACATTTTTCAACCCACGTTTAGTCCCTCTGGCGTGTGACCCCAACTGCCTCTAGCGGAGCAGTAGCTCCTCAACTGGCATTTCCGTTTTTGCTTTGTAAAACTTTGCAGAACTTTGCGCTCTGTTTATCCGACTTCCTCCTCGTTCATCTTCAGATATAAACGAGAAACAAAGGAGGGGATAAAGGAAGGAGACCACTCAAAGTTGTGCAAAATTCTCACAAACAGTAAAAAGCAAAGAAAGAGTATAAAATATTAATTATAAAGGTTCCACTATGACAGAAATAATGAAAACACATTATGTTGCCAACGTTTAAACAATCACAATCCAACAGCTGAGAAAGTTTTGCAGAGTAGATTTAATGACAGCCCAAAAGAGATATGTTTTAAGTAATGGCAAGTATAAGGGCAAGTTAAATTGCAATTCAAGTGTATAAATTAATAAATGAATATATGAACATATTCATTAATCATCTGCATGGAGATACATTATTCACTGCTTTCTTTTTCTCTCCCCCCCCAACATCCTGCTAGAGATTCCATTATACTTTTATTAATACACAGTCTTCTTTTACCATTGCAAAATCAAAGCACTACTCTCTCCATACAAGATTTTACTTTCAAGAAATGTCAGTCTTACTTGGGGTCAAAGGTATAATTTTGCAAGTTGAAACCGGTATAAAAGCACAGCAGCAGCCACAGGATGAGGACACACGTGAAGCCTGTTGGTTGCAGTGGTAAGTAAAAAGATTGTGACTCTTACTGCTCCTTATAATGATCTGAAACTCCTGCTGAGAAAGGATTGTATTTCAGCTGAGTCGAGGTAGGTGGCTACAAAGTAGCAGGTAAGTTAATCAGCCTCTGTCCAAACTCAGTATTTCTCACTGGACTGTAGTTTCTTTTTTGTTGTCTTTGTTGTGTTGCTCTCCGCATGCCTTTTTAATTCATTCACTGTCGACTCTACCACTATTAAGCACCACCATCTTTTCAGTAATACTGCTTAAACGTACTTCAACTAGAACACTGCACAATCAACCTTTCTTTACAGAGTTTAAGAACCCACATTTACAGGTTTCAAACTTTTTTAAAAAGCATTTCTTCTCCTATTCAAAGCCACGCGCACCTCAAGCAGTGGAAGGATATCCTGCTCGTGTCACTTCGTCAGGTCGTTCTGCTGTAACCTCAGTGAGACATCACCCTCGTTGCCATCAAGGCGACGTGACTCGAATGTCTGTACAGATGTAGTTCAAGTGTTATTAATAAGCCCGCGTCGGCATTGCTGTAATTTCAATATATCATTTTCATAAATGCTACACTAATGAAATGAGGTTGCCTACAAAGAAATACACATGAATACACATGAAGAGGGGAACAAAGAGAGTAGAAATCATTTGAATAGTTGCATTAGAC
Source organism: Archocentrus centrarchus (assembly GCF_007364275.1). Lineage (NCBI taxonomy): Eukaryota > Metazoa > Chordata > Actinopteri > Cichliformes > Cichlidae > Archocentrus > Archocentrus centrarchus. The sequence continues at coordinate 22,701,065 of NC_044366.1, read as the reverse complement.
TTGTATATTTATTTTCTATTAGATATGGTAAACAGTGCTTGTGCCTGCTATTCTCTGAATGTATTTAACCACGCTGTGACATGCATAAGACTAACAGATATGACAGCCCCCTCTTGAAAGATGCCATTAATAAACATGTGTAACATTAAAACAATCTCTGTGATTTTAGCTCAAAACGGGATTGAACTTGACTGTGTGTGTAGGGCTAAACTTGACTAAATTAAATGTAAGCAATGTATAAATGATTAAATAAGTAAATTGATATGCACCCAAAATTATATAAAAAAAAACAAGTATATTTTTAATTGATATGATCATTGGTAAACTGATACAGCTGTTTAAACTTGTTTCTTATTTATTCACCCCTGTAATAATTCCGACACGTATATCCTTTATCTTTTACTTTTCCAAGATATTTATTCATTTATTTGCTTTAAAGTTTATTTGTCCATAATTCCTGCCTTTATGTCCCCTTCTCTATTTTCTTTTTGCGCTTCTTAATTTCAAAAATACTTTATTTATTAACTGTTGTGAAGGGAATAAAAAAAATACAGGAAAAATTAAGAATAACTTGCACAGTGGAAAGGGCTTAAAGATCTTTACTTAAGGAAAATCTTTTTTATCATTTAAATAATTTTACGATATAAAAGTAATGTGAAATTTAAAGCAAAAGAAGCCACATTTATTAACACACAGAAGAAACAGTCAGAAATAATAAAGTATAAAATTAGAAACATTAAATATCACAGTGACATCTTGGTTTTCTTTAACTCTGGAGGAAAACAGATCTACTGTCCACAATGGGACAGACGTGAGCCACAACCCCCACCCCCCACACCCCCCCTCCAGTGACTTTGAAGCCCTGATGGCTGCCTCACCAAAGTGCAGTGTTACAACGCTGCATAAGAAATGATATGCAAGAGGTAGAATTGAATATTCATGACCAAATCCATCGGCTGTTTGCACTGTAGCATTAATTAATTGCTTGAGGGGAAGCTAAACCCAAATACAGAGCTGAACCGCTTGGTGCTGAAACACAGGACGCCCAAAGAACAAGAAAGTGGTAAGTATGTAACTAGTGAGTGCTAACACAGTATGCATCTTTCAAATAGCACAGGAATGTACTGAAGGATTTATTTAACAATTAACACACGCCCACGCTGATGTTTGTGAAAGGAGAAAAAAAAAAAAAGAAAAAAGGATGGTAAAGCTTCTGAGACTGAAAGTATCTCTCAGATAGGTAGCACAGTGAACCAAATCCCTCTTTGTTTAGGATATGTGGTTACATATGTGCCATTAAAAATGTATGAATATTCATGTGCAAAGATGACTAAAGAGTCCCAATCATCTCCTACACAGTTGCTCTGGCAGTTAAAAGAGAGCCGCTGAGAGGAGTTTCACTGTGAAAGACATTAGCATGCCTTTGAAACAAGAGACCTTGCGTATGAACAAGGGCTATCCATACACACTTTGGAATGTAATTTATATGCACAAACTGAGGTGTGAGGCCAGAGGATGTTAGAGGGGCAGAAGGGATCCACTCAATACAGGTGTAGCTTTCACTGGCCAACAATGTAATAACCATTTTTATACTGCCAGGGCCTCTTTACACATCGCTGAGTTCCTCTGAAGTTACAGACTCTATTGAAACAATCTCACCGCTAGAAAAAGTAATATCTGAAGTATACCGATAATTGGATGCTGTGCTTGTGCTTTCTTGTATCTCCTCTGTGATCTCTCAGGAGTATGTTGCCTCATCACAGAGATTTTGCTTAACGTTTCAAGCCGCACACGGAGAAATGTGTAGATTTTCAACTGTTTGTTTGACGACCCGAGTTACTTTTTGCGCCACTGCCACCGGTGACCTATGTGCTCAGCCCTCTGAATTATGCATGGTGATTATGCGACGTAGTCCTCTGAATTGTAAATTCTCACAATTATACAGCCCATTGTCTATTCATTATTTCAAAACGAATGAGAAATTATGTAAAACTATCTCTAAAGAGGAAAGCAGCGTGTAATATGACTTGCCATATTGTTCATGCAATTCAAATACTTTGCTTTTTCTGAGAGTTGAAAGTAATCAGATTTAAATGAAATCTGACTTGCGTGTCATGTGGGATTACGATACATTTGGAAGATAAGCTATGATAACTCTACTACGTGCCGTGAGGTGAGAGCACTCAGGCAAAGAGTGTTTTCCAATTAACTTAAACCTCCCTCAAGGTTAAATATACAAGTGTTGACTGAGAGCTGAACTTATTTTCTTTTCTTGACCAGATGAGGAGGATCTGTCTCGCAATGTCTCTCTGCAAGTATAACTAGCGCAGAGGCTATCAGATCCAGCATTTCTTGGAGGTTCTGTGCCCATAATGCCCAAATTTACCCAAATTGGACTCCAGGGGCCCAAAAATATGGAACCAACTAGCTTTTAAAAAAAAAAATCTACAATAATTTTCCTGTGATGTTTGAGCTTTGCTGTGTAGAACATTGTTTGCTCAGGGTTTGATGCTGCCATGGAAATTTTTCTCTGCTCTCACCCTAAATCCGTTCATACTGGTTACATGTTTCTAAAATCCTGTGGATCCACCTTTCCTCCACTGCGCTGAGGGTTGACATCACACTGAGTGCACCTTCTCTGCTTTACACTCATTATAAAGCAAAGCTATAAATACTACTCACTATACTTTAGACTCAGATAAGGTGTTCCACGGAGCACTTCCCATGCTGCATAGTTCAAAACAGCATGTCATGTGATGTGATGTGGATGTGTCTTCTTCGTGGTCTGTCCCACAACAAGGCAAGACTACTATCTGCTACTGTACTTTTGTTTTAGGGGTGTTTGTTTAGAAATACAAAACTGTAACTTTCTCCCCTCATTTCTATCTTATATGTATAACACGTTGCACATTTGAGTAATTAATACATGTATAACAAAGTTTAATCGCTATTCCTTAAACGCAGAATAAACAAAAGCAAAAAAATGTGTTTTTCAATTTTAAAAAGTACTATATATTTATAATAGTAGTATTTATTCTATTTATACAATCAGTTTAATTACATTAATCAACTCCCGTAATGATCTGGTGCTTATATAGTCCCCTGAAACCCTGCTTCCTCATATGGGGCCATTACATTTTTCTCCGTCTGCAGCTTACACTTCATTCTGCTCAAAAAAAAGTTTTTTATGCTTTGTTAAACAACAGTAACTTTATTGTCTTCTCCTTGTCCTTATATAACGGTGCATTTTAAAACAAAAATTACTGTCTGTTTAAAGATGTCTTCAGTTTTTACACCTATCAGGTCCAACTATTTACAAATAGCTTGGAGAAATTAAAATGCATCCCGAACAAGGTCTCATGGGATTTGTAAGAGATGGAAAACATTTTCGCTGATTTGGGGTTTTTGGGTTAGTGTGCAGAGTTTTGAAAAATTTGCCTTTAGTTTAAAAACTAGTACGGAATCATCAGAAAAAGTGTGTAAAAGCTCAGCCAGTATACAACAAAGAGAGAAAGTGCATCATACTGAGTAGAATACAGGGCATCTTGTGTCCAGTGGTTAAAGTTTGCATGCTGGGCAGAACAATGCTGATGTAACAGATGCGATTCTATAAAATTTTAATGAGGTGGAAAACTGATCATACGTCTTTATTTAAAGTAGAATGTTTTATGTTTTGAAACACATCTGCAATAGACTTCAATGTTTTTTCTTTTCTTTTCTGTTCTGTTAGAAATTCACAGAATTCAGTTTTTTTTTTTTTTTTTTTATTTAGTCTATAACATAGTGGCTTTGCTTTAAAAGCCAGGGACTATGTCCACAGCTTGCAGCGTGACTCCTTCCTGTCCCTCCTCCTCCTCCTCTTCCTCCCCCTTCTCAGAAAGTGTTACCCTCTCATCCTCTATCTCCCCTCATCCACTATTCTCCTCCTCACCTCCTGCTGCACTCCATCCCTCTGCTGAGCACAGGTATTTGTTTAGGAATCTCTCGGTGGAAATTATACTCCATCTCCGGCGCTCCCTATCAACACACAATTATCATGGGCAATCATGCAGAACAGCACTGAATTCAGCTGGGACTCCCACTCTGATGACATTACTGACTGCAAGGCCCAGCTACTGCTGGAGGTAGCCTGCTCCACACCTGCATTACACCTCTCTCTCTCTCTCTCTCTCTCTCCATCAAACACTCACACCTGGACATGGAAAGAGAAATGATTAAAGTTTATATTATATATATATATATATATATATATATATATATATATATATATATATATATATATATATATATATATATATATATATATATATATATATATATATATATATATATATATATATTAGTAGTATTTCATTTAAACCAGGAAGTCCACAGATAAGAAATGTCTTTCTTAAGGGAGACTTGGCTGAAAAGACTGCTCCAACCTCAAACAGGATAAATCCTGTGATCTTATCTTATAATTTATTAGCATTTGCCCACCAATGCGGCCTCCTTTCGTGACCAGTGGGGGGTGGGTTCCTTCAGTGCAGCATCTCATAAATCTGAGCTGAAGTTGATGGTCTCAATATGAGGATAATAATTTGAAATTTCAGAAATTTGGAAGTGTGAATCTCCATCATTAGAGTCTTCCATGAAGCCAAAGACAGTCTCGCAAATAATCAATGCCTTACATTGTGTCGCTCTCTCCTGCATTCTGAGGCAAAGCGCAGATGCATTTCCCTATGTATGATAAGTACATTATAAATCTTGAAAGCCACAGAGTTGATGCAGACACACGAGAATCAACACAGGAGTCCATTCAGATCCCGATCAAATGCTCCATTCATGAGTGAAATTACCATCCGTCTGTCAGCCAAGGTGTGAATTCTTTCATCTACAGATTCTACCTCTGAAGTTGTGATTAAATGCATAATGCCACATACACTCCACACAGACTCAAGATAAGCGAAATGGGATTTCTGTCTCTCGGGGTGCAGGTTGGCGCGTAAGTCAAGTGAGGCAGCAGTGCCATCTTGTGGTCATTTAGTTGAATATTTTATATTTTGATCCTGTGTCCCACAGAAAATGAAATAAGAGGCTGTTAACGTGCTGAAGGGATGTTTAAAGAAGCAGTTTATCTTTTGGTTATTGTTATTTTTCACAGCTTATTCATGCTCTGTAAGTTGTGCCACAATGCTCCAATTTGACACATTTTACAGTCTCCTCTGCACAGGAAATAAACAGATTCTTTTCGCAACTTAAAAGTCTTTCATTTTTCTGCATTTAAGCGTGCAAATCCCATCACATGGCTTTGTAACAGTGACAAAAGGATTTTAATCAGCAGGAAAAAAATATGTTTAACAGTGTGTGTCACAATCTCACAACACACTCAACAACTTAGAGAGGAAGTGAACTGATGGTGTACAATAAAAGTGCAACGCAAACTCCTCACTGGGAAACCTAAAAGCTTGCTCTGAGCCAATAATCTGGTCAAACCCAAGAAAATAGCACACTTTTAGGTGACAAATAAGCAAATTATATTATTTGATTATATTCTGAGATGCATTAATGTTATCCTACTTTCACCTGATTGTTAAAAGTGCACCAAAACCAACAATGAGGTGACTCAAAGAAGGATGATACATTGAGATAGTGAAATACTTCTGGTTTTGGTCTTTCCATGAGCTTTAATCTTTAAAGTGATGCAGAAAAAGAGCTGACAGAAGTTATTTCCTCAGTACTGACTCCCAGAGAACACAAAATCCATCATGCCACCTTGGAAGCATTTTTAGATACTTTAAAAACTCTTTACGAAGTAAAATTTTTTTTTTTTTAATTATGTGTTCAACTCAAGCACAATCCTTTAACCAAATATTTTCAGGCATACAAAAGAGGCTTCTTTCAACATTCTTTTCCATGCTAACATTTCACTGCTGGTGACTACAGAATTTTATGAAAATATTCAGAAAACTTAAATCACCACAGACACACACAATTCAAATAAAGCTGTGATCCACAGATAATTAAATATAGTCAGGGTTGCTGTGAATTCTCCATTCAGTGGAGGACCATAAATACATTAATGTGCCATTAAAGGCATCACAAATTACATTAAAATAAACACAGGCATGGATGTATTTATAAAACATGACACAAATTGATATTTCTGTTTTAATTTGCTTCTGTATTCATTTATCCTTTGATAAGTGCATAAAGAAATGTGTCAAGAAAATGTAGATTTATTTTGGGGACATTTAAAATCGTAAATAATCTTAATTATTAAATATGATGAATACAAAGGAGAATTAAATACATTAATAAATATAAAGGATGTGAAAGCAAATAAATTAACAGATGGGTATTTAAATACAAAGCCAAAATTAAAGCAGAAATATAAATTCATGCTACATTTTAGAAATGAATGCCTCAATTTATTTTAATACTAATTTTTGTCCCCACTTATTTTTAATTTTAGCTGTGTAGGTCCTCCACAGTCTCAGTGCTATCTTAACTAAGCTGAAAATGACTCAGGGCTGGGTGAGCATGACGGCATTTCTGAGCTCAGCAACAGCTGAAAATGTTCAAGCGTGTCAGATCATTCATGCCACATAATTGCCAAACTGAATCTAATGATTCATGCTTTTATGTGGCAGAAAGACTACAAAAATATCAAAATGTGTCTGTAAAAAATACTCCGAAAATCCTGACATTTCAGGCTCTTCTACTTCTGGCTGCTGGTCAGTCACTGGTAGTGAATCTGGATGGTTCGGCCAATGAGGAGGAAAAGGAGGCCGGCCAGGAGGCAGAAGAAGATGCCAATTGGGGCGAACATGAAGGAGAGACCGTAGCTGAGGGACAGATGGAAGTCCGGACACAGTGAAGAGCGCTGGTGGTTCACATAAAGGTCTATCACATCCAACACGTCCAGCCACAGCACATACATCACCACCACACACAGCAGGAAAAAACCTAGTGGCACAGAGAGGGTGGTACAGGTTAATAAGATCAACAATCTAACCAACTGTGGGACAGGCATCATGCATTTTATATAGTAAAATATACTTGTGTCAGTGGGTGAGCACAATTGTACAAGTTTAATCTTTAATCTGAATGCCATTCACTTATTATATGTTTTGAAAGCAAAATCTGAATCTGAAAAGCCACCTGTAACTAGAGCTGATTATTGTACGGGGTAAAAGCCTCAGGATTTTCCCAAGACTTCTGCAGGGTTCGATGCTTTAGTCAGAACCGAATTAAAAAAAATAATAATAATAATAATGCATTAGTCTTATATAGTGCTTTTCTAGACACTCAAAGACGCTTTACAATTTCATGTACTATTCATTCACACCTCAATCATACCTGGTGGTGGTAAGCTACTGATGTAGCCACAGCTGCCCTGGGGCAGTCTGACGGAGGCGTGGCTGCCACTTTGCGCCTACTGCCCCTCCGACCACCACTAACCACACAACCACATTCACACTTAGGCAATGTGTCTTGCCCAGGGACACAATGACAGCATGCACTCAGACAGGGACTCGAACCAGCAACCCTCCAGTTGCAAGGTGAGCACCTGCCTACTGCGCCACTGCCACCCCAAAACACTAGCAGCATAATTAACAGGGTGTAACTAGGTCTTTACTCAAAACTTCTTACACATTTTTGTTTATCAAATGGTCAGAAATCAGAAAAAAATGAATAAAATTCTGTCAAATAAGGCAACACTGACTCAAAGCTTTTGCTGTACACAGACTTTGTTTGCTTATCTGAGCCAAGAAAAACTTGCTGTGTACAATCCTTAAACATGTGTACTTAATTGCTTTACGCTTTACCATTTGATTCAACTCACCAGATACCAGAAAGAGGCCACCGCCGGCTTTATACAAGCGGTGGCCGGCAAACGGAGCAGCACAGATGACGATGAAGCCACCGATCACTACAGCTGCCACAGCAATGAGCATGAAGACGCTCCAGAAACTTCTGTAAGCTGAACAAGAGTGATGTTAATCAACTGTATATAAGGCTACTATACCACTAAAAAAAATTAAATCCCTGCATAAAAAAAGCAGCTGTAAATAAATACTCACTTATGGCAGACTGATACTCTGTGGTATTATGAGTCTGATGAGACACAGGGAATGGGAAGAGGTAGGCAGGCATACATACTTTTGAGTGAGGCTGATTGGCTACAAACAGAAAGAACAAAAGAGACTCTTATTTCCATCTGCAGTGGCCCAGTAATATTTGTCTATATGTGCATTCTTGGAAAGTTGGGTTGGTAGTGGCTTGCAAAGTGGCTTGCAGAGGGAGCAGCAACCACAGGCAGGTTCAAGCAGATTAATTAGTGTTTCCTTTATGTAACTGCAAGTTGTATACATACAAATATATCTGATTCAGCCTAGGATGACTTTTTGGCATGCCTGAACTAATGCTAACCTAAATTTCTGAGCCATAGAAATGATTTATTTAAATAGTTAGCGATTATGAACACAGGTGCATATCTCATGTATTGCAGAAAATCCAGAAAGTGTGAAATTTTGGCATCTGTTTTGTATATTTGAATATAAAGTTTGGAAAGACTGCTCCCATTTGTAGACTTTACTCATGATCTGTTTTTACACTGGGGCAAGTCTTTCATTTCTTTCTTCAGTACTGGAACTGAACTAAACGGACAAAGTTATGAAACGCTGATAATTTCTCTTTTGTTTTTGTATCCTCTCGCCTCCCATTTCTCACTCTTTGCTTTCAACATGTGAAATTCCACAGATCCTCACGAGGCTCTGTCCTTTCTGGAGGCTGTTCCCGACAATAAGCCACCATTCAAAGTCCCCATCAGGAAAAAAAAAAAAAAAAAAAAAAAGATGACACACAATCACCTGACAAAATAACCACAATAACATCACATGGTATGGCCTTGAAAGATCACATGAAAGGGCTTCTACTGCTATGCTGTCATACAATATCAACAGTCAGAACAGCAGCGTGTTAAAAACTGTACAGTCGCAGAGCTGCCATGTGACTGTGGCAGCAGAATATCTGTGGAACAATTTCCTGCACTTTACAAAAAAAAAAAAACAGCAACTCCACTGTCATGTTCCCTGGAGCTGGTCATGTTTTTGGGGTTTTAATCCTTTGTTTGTATACATCTGATATACATCTCACTTTAAAAACTTAAAACCAGGCCAGCTAAAATAATTTCATTTCCTCTTTATGGCTTTATGGCTTTTATAAACTTTAAATTTCCTATATTTTTCAGTGGGTTTTGGAATTTCAGCTCAAAATAACAGCAGAAATATACTGACATCTGCTCTGTTATTCATCATCGTTTTTACACAGAACTATCCATTTCACATTCAAAATAACTCTAATCATAAGCAATGCCACTGAATGACTGTACATGTCTGTCTATGAATTCATTTGTAGCAAAGGACCCACAATTTCTGATGTAAGAAGAAATAAGGTTTAACCTTTTAGATTCAATCTCAGTATGCCAAATAGGCAAAAACTCCTTTAAAAAGGGGGGTAGATGTCATTGTAACCCCAAACTGGTCACAGACAAACTGGTAAATGTTAAAAGGTTTCACAAATAGTGCATATTTTACATTAAACATAAACTGTAACACATTGAAAACAATGAAAAAATAAAACAAATGTAATCTTGAAGCAATAAAATGTTGCACTTACTGAACCAGAGTCTCCTCAGCAGGTTTTCATCCTCCATGTTGCTTCCAAAGGAACACCTCCAGAAAAAACCCTCGTGGTATAGAGTGACATCACCACTGCCCTCCTGCACCACCACATCTCCACGCTGAAATAATGAAGAAGAAGAAAAATAAACATTTGGGGGGAGGTCTGTCATTCAGTTGGTAGAGTGTGTTGTCTACCAGTTAGTAGGTTTGTGGTTTGATCCCTGGCTCCTCCAGTCTGCGTGTTGAAGTATCCTTGGGCAAAATACTGAAGCCTGAGCTGCCCCAAGGTGCTTAGGCGTAAAATAAAGAAATGTGTGTGGCTGGGTTGTAAAATGTGCTTTGAGTGCTTAATTATGGCAGAAAATTTCTACCATTTAGTTAAATAAAATATGGTTCATAAATATGGCACACAATTATGTATACACTCCATATTATTAGCTGATGTAATTAAAGTGTATGAGAGGTGTCTCAAAGTGTGAGGCAGACGCACAGACTGCTGCCAAAGTGTCCCAGAGGGACTGGTATGTCAAGGGTCAAGGGTCGAGGCCAGCAAGCACCCTTGACTTCAGTTCAGGAAAAACATGTTACTGATTTTTGCACATAAGAAATGAACATTGCAAATTGTCTGTTGCATCATCCCAAAAAAAGCCTCTCTGAGAAATGAAAGTAGAGCTGGGAAAAATCCTTCACCTTCAGGCTTCATGACATCAAGTGTATAAAATTAGCCAGGGTATAAAATTAACCTTAAAAACATTTCAAACATTTTCATAGTCTTTGAAAACAGGAAAGTATACAATAGGAGGTCCTCAATCTGAGCCTTGGGATTCTTCAGGCATTTGAGGATAAATTGGAGGTGTCAAAATACAATTAAAGGTATCAGAGGCAAACAAAACACACTGACTGTGCACAAAATAATGTTTACGATAACTCACAAACTAATCTAATGATTGAGAAGCACTCAGGAACTCAGAGGGACTGTGGAAGACAACGCTGCCCTCAACACACACACACACACACACACACACACACACACACACACACACACACACACACAGCCAGCTCATCACCAAGAGTGGATACGGATATAGATTCAGGAGTGGAGTGTACATCAGCCACCTCCAGTACATGGATGACAAAGCTGTGCATCAAGAGTGAGTGAGGCATCGACTCACTGAGCCACCTTACCAGGATCAACAACAAGGACATGGAGATGTCATTTAGACTAAGTGTGGCTGAATGGTTGCAAAGAGAGGGAAGGTGATCCAGACAGAAGGGGTGGAGTTGCCAGAAGGGAGAATAGCAGACATACAGGGCAGCTAAATATATATATACATATAAATATATTGGTTTTATTGTGTTGGTATCATGTCTCGATTTCAGCATCAGTGCCAACCCTGAAAACTTAAGTATGTTGTTAGTCGGTGATATTTAATATACTAACATACCACTGAGACTGCTGGTATTTGTATTTCTATCATAGGGGCCCATGTTACACACTATGACTCAATCACTACATAGCTGCACACACGCTATGCAATGCAATCCTACTACTGAAAGAGTGATTGGAGCAACTGATCAGTTTCAACTTTAAAGATCCACCATTATCAGTATTCGGGATTGCATAGACTGGAATTGCGCAATTCACCAATAAGAGCTTAATAATAAGAGTTGCCGTGTTTATTTTCTTGTCTTAAAGCAGGAACAACTCCTCTCTCTTCAGTCCCATGGACTTCAAATATAAACATTTAAAAGCAATGAACACATAGCTGACCTTTAGCTGAAGAGAAACTATATCTGACTGTCTTCTGAAGTCCAAAACTCACCTCTATGGTCACACCGCCTGGGCCAGCAGATTCGTTAGGCTTTAGCTGGCAGCTCTCTGAAGCCAGCAACCAGTAATCAGTTCCAAAAGAGAGAAGGATGAACACAGCTGCCAACGCCCCAAAGAGCCCCGCGAAGAACAACGCCACACTAAGCTTCATGGTCCAGGACTGATCAGCCACTCAGTTACAGGATGCCCACACTCAGTCTGACTTTCCCCTCCAGCTAGTGCATGTGACAAACTGAGGCAGATCCAGTCACTCCTCTTGTTATGTATTATATCCAGTCAGTGAGATAAGTTCAGCTGGTTTTTGTTGGGTTACTGGACCTTGACTCCTCTCCTGTCTCCCTGTCTCTCTGTCTGTGTTATGGGGGGACAAAGTTGTCCACGTGACACCTTTAGACCCTCCACTGGGGTCTGAACCCCCCTACCCCTGAACTATTTTTGGTTTCTGGCTGCAGGCGGCTGCTCCACTCTACTATGGAGCAGAGTGTGTGCAGCATTTGGAGAGTATGAAGGGAGGGAATTAACACCAAAATAACTGGTGGCAACTGGACACCGTGGAATGTCAGGGCAGGGTGAGACCGAAAGGACAGAAGAGGAGTAAAGTATCCCCAACACTCATACACACATAAACAGATACGCACACCATCAGCTCATTTCCCATAACACAGTGTTACAAATTACTATAAATGCAGCCTTTCATGTAACTTCTCCTGATTTTCAGTTATACACACACACATATTATATATATATATATATATATATATATATATATATATATATATATATATATATATATATATATGCAGCCTTTAAAATGTTTATGTACTTGTAAAAAAAGATAGTATTATTTAACAGCTTCATTTTTTTTTTTTTTTTAAATTGTCTTCGATTGATGTTTTAGGAAATCTGACTTTGTGGTAACCATGCTCAGTGTGAGCTGAGAGGAAGTACTGCTTTAGCATCTAAGGGGAATATTTAGCAGTGAACCTGTAAGTGGACACTGTCTCATTTACACACTGATGTGACCCAGGCCACCCTCACCCAGAGGCTCAGTATGTGTGTTTGTGTCAAAAAATAAATAAAAAGTGCAGATCAGAGTTTTGTCAAATCTCATTTCGTCTTGTCTGAAACCTGAATACACATCTCTTTCAGTTATTTTTTTGATAACTTTGGAAGCCGCTGAATATAGTTCCCAGGGCATGGTTTTAATTTCAGTTTCATCCCTCGGTTTTGTAGTTTGTAGTTTATGTAGCAGTACAAGCTTTATATGAAAATAGCACTCTTCCATGTATAGATCTATAGTCCATTTTCGGTAGAACTTTCTATTACAGCCCCTTAATTACGTGGTAATAGTGGAGTAATAAGTTTGAAACAAGCTGGTGATAATATGGAAATAATTAATAAAGTAATACCGAAGCAAACTTAGGACCTATTAGAGCGAACTTCAAAAAGTTAGCTTTATTATGTTATTAATGTGGTATCAGACAGAAACAGGTAGTTTTGCATTTTCCAGCCGGACACAGAAACATACAGTAGCTATAACCACTATTGATAAAATATAATTACTTGGATATTACTTTGATAATTAAGTAGCAAGACAATGCTTTTTTCATGTGATTAACTTGTGGTTTCCAGCTTATTACTCCACTATTACCACATTCTTATCAAGCTGTAATAGGTAATAGCTACCCATTTTTCTTTTTCATTTTCAAGTAGGACAAATAGACAGTTCAAAGGTAACATGTTCATCATTTTGTTGTCTCGGGAAGCTAAAGAAAAAAAAAGGGGGGGGGGGGGGGGTTAAATACTCATGAGCCTGTGGTGCTATCATGTATTTACTACTGCTAACAGAGTAATGGCCTTAACGTCTGTAGCGTGCTTGTTGTAATGCTTTGGAAATCCCAGCAGGTGGTGGACAAGTAACCTCACTCTGACATCTCAGAAGGTCTACTAAGAAAACTCTTATGAAAATATTAATACTGTATGAAGTAGATACAAAAAGCAGTGCTGCTCTTAATTGTGATACGTTATTTACGTATACAACATTAGGTAGGCTCTAGAATAACCTATTAAATAATACTGAAAAGATTTCAGCGTTACAGTTGCTATAAAAAAATAAACAAATAGCAAATATAATAAATTCAAAACAAAATAAAATGATAAATATGACGTAAATTGTTTTCTAAGCAGATAAAATCTTCATGGTTTTTCTTCTAATTATTAAAAAATAAAACGTCGTATTCTGTGACGTCAGCGAGCTATACCATCTATCAAGGCAGGGGGTGTCAGACCAGAGAGCACGGCTGTTCAGCAGCTCTTAAATCAATCCAGCCTCGGAAAGTCAACATTGTCGCATGGTTACAGAACCAACACTCTTCTGCAGAGGCCAACAACTTTCATAAAGTGCACGTTTTCACACAGAGATAAAACTCGGAAGATTGTCGTCACCCCCTGATTATTGGACCACCGCTCCTGTTGGGATAATTAGAGCGGATGGACGCTTCCGCCTTGGCTGCACCCGTGCTGTCAAAGCGGGAGGATGATCAACCAGAAATGTAGCATTTTATTACTGAAAGACAGAAGACGGAAGCGGATTATACAATGTATCTATGTGGTGGGCTTCATGGTGAGTGCCCCATTGAAAGAGACGACTTCGCTCTTTTCAGTTGTTTAGGTTTTAGGTGTTTCCTAGTCATGCTTTCGTAACTCAGGTATGATGATGTAAACCGTGTTCATGTTTAAAACTCTACATAATGCGTACTTGTTGTTTATTTTCACATTTTAGTAAAAAGTATGGAATGAATGAAGACATTTAAAAATAATAAAGCCTAAAATAAGTTTAAACCTCTGCTCTTTAACCTGACAGTCATGCTCTCACACTCGCCCCCTAATCTAAATCATATTTACCCGCACTGAAAAAGTAATCCCTGTTGCACGTAAATCTAACTTTAAATCTTAAATCTGGAGACTATGAAGAGCTTCAGTGCTAGATGCTTTGAATGGACGTGAATGCATTAGTACAGTGTGGGTCTAAAGTCAGTATAGGGAGCATTAAACACAGCAGTATTGTGTTCTTGGATATTCCTCCTAGTGACAGCTGTCATATATCTGTACAAATTCAGTGTTTTCCTACTAGAAAAAAAAAATATGAAGCTGTTAGAGATCAACACATTTCCTGTTGTTTCTAGTGTTGCCTCCTCAAAGCAACACTGTCAATACTATAATGCACAAACTGGACTCCCTGAAACCAGTTGCTCGCAGAGAAATAACTCTGACATACCTAGATAAACAATCATCTAATTAGAGATGACTAAAAGGATCCAAGCGGCTCAGATTTTCTTTGCACTGTATGACGCTGAGAGCTACTGAAGGTTAAGTAATTTCTGTAATGGACTGTTAGGAACAGTGTATGAGCTGCTGTGTGACTTCAATCAAGATTTTGGCTCAAGCGCTGCTCTGATATCAGCAGCGGAGATAAACAGGATGACTCTGTGCTGTATGCTGGACATTACTTTCACTGTAGTTTCATTTAATTTTTTTTTCCCTAGGACTTGTTTGGGGTGAGCATGATCATCCCACTACTGAGCCATCATGTGAAGGCTCTTGGAGCAAGTCCCACTGTGGCCGGTATTGTAGGTATGTTGTGTCCACAATACGTAAAAATCTGTTTACATTATATAGATGATGCGCTATGAGCACCACCCTCAGAGTGACACAAAAGTTAATGCATAATTACACAGCAGGCTGTGATGAGTGTAACCAAATAAGCAACCAAAAAAAAAAAAAACAAAACGGGCAAACACCATTATTTGTTCCTCACTTCTGTATACAGTAAGCATAATACTGCAGTGTCATTTTTCTTGTTACACTTGTGTTGTTAAAAGAAGAGCCTGGCAGAGGATTTTAATAGCCAACAGTGATTTTTACACATTAAAAAAAAATCTGATATCACTGTAACATCATTAATAAATATGTACATTCACCAGACACTTTATTAGGTACACCTTGCTAGTACTGGGTTTGGCCCCATTTTGTTTTCAGAGCTGTCTTAATTCTTCGTGTCACAGATTCAACAAGGTGCTGGAAACATTCCTCAGAGGTTTGGGTCCAAGAGTTGCTGCAGATTTTGTTTGCTACAGACCCATGATGGGAATCTCCCATATCAACACATCCCAAAAGTGATCCATTGGATTGAGATCTGGTGACTGTGGAGGCCGTTTGAGTACAGTGAACTCACTGTTATATTCAAGAAACCAGTTTGCAGTGATTTGAGCTCTGTGACATGGTGCGTTATTCACCACTGCCCTGAAACGTTGATGCAAGGCAGGATGGATTCATGCTTTCATGTAGTTTTCCATCGAATTCTGACAGTACAGTCTGATTGTTGCAGCAGAAATTGAGACTCATTAGACCAGGCAATGTTTTTCCAGTCTTCTATTGTCCACCTTTTGTGAGCCTGTGCAAATTGTAGCCTCAGTTTCCTGTTCTTAGCTGACAGAAATGGTTCCTGCTGTGGTCTTCTGCTACTGTACCCCATCTGCTGTGTTGTGTATTCAGAGATGCTCTTCTGCATGCCTTGGCTGTAACAAGTAGCTATTTGAGTTACTGTTGCCTTCCCATCAGCTCGAGGCACTCTGGCCATTCTCCTCTGACCTCTGACATCAACAAGGCATTTTCACTCAGAGAACTTCCGCTCACTGGATATTTCGTCTTTTTCAGACAATCCATTGTAAACCTTAGAGATGGTTGTGTGGGAAAGTCCCAGTAGATCAGCAGTTTCTAAAATACTCAGACCAGCCCATGTGCACCAATAACCATGCCACGTTCAAAGTCACTTAAATCACCTTTGTTTCCCATTTTGATGCTCAATTTGAACTTAAGCAGGTCATCTTGCTCATGTCTGCGCGCCTAAATGCAGTGAGTTGCTGCCATGTGATTGGCCGATTAGATATTTGTGTTAATGAGTAGTTGAACAAGTGTACCTAATAAACTGACCAGTGATTGTATATACATTGTATATACGTCGTAACTCACTTTAAAGAAATCTCCAGACTCTGCGTCACCATCTGCACAGCTGTGATGCTGCTGTGCCACACATGCTGCTGACATGACTGGATTCAGAGCTGCTATGCTGGGAAAACTCTGCTACATCCATCCATTCTTTTCTGCTCATCCTGTTCAGGGTCGCGGGGGAGGGTGTCTCATGTTCTCTTAAAAAAAAAAAAGTTATGGCCAGTGTCTGCAAAATGTTTTATTCAATGATCTCAAGACAAATACTTTTGTCAGTTGACGTTAGACTTACTGGACCTCAGCACACTTGATGTCTGCTCTGATTTATATTTCAAGGATAAACTGAAACAAATATTCTGTTGCAGGATCTACATATGGGATCTTGCAGCTTTTCTCGAGCACCGTAGTTGTAAGTACTGTCTTTGTCTCCATATCTACCACCCTATTCAGTCTCTCCAGTTTGTCGAGACGTGCTCACAGTTAGCAGTTAAAATGGTTGCATTCTATGCCATCTCTGGTATTTTGTGAAGACAATAAACACTAGCTGTTTCAGGTCACACAATGCATCCAGTCTCCACACTTTCACACACACAAATACTCCTGGTTAGCCCCATATATATATATATATATATATATATATATATATATATATATATATATATATATATATATATTTATTTTTTACACAAAAATTGATTTTTAGTCTTTACCTTCGCCGCTAATTGAAAAAGAGGGACTTTGTTGTTTTAACTGTGCAGTCCTTTGGGTGGCATGATGGAAAAATCAAATCAGAACCACATCCAAATACCACACAATAAGCATCGTATCTGAAGTTGGAGTCTCGGCTTTCCCTCCCACCCAGAGGTTTTGAAATTGGTTTAAATTCTCGGGGGTCATGGGACAAATTAAACAGATAAGGAGTCGTCTGTTAGTTTCTGTATGCAGACCGACTGTTTCCTGATAAATGTAGGGATATGTGAACAGCTGGGTCTCTATGATAATCCCACCTAGCCACATCCAGACACACATCTCAACTGGTCCTAATTGTATTATTTCATTAGATGTGCGTGCGTGAGAGGGTGAGAATCTAATAAAGACTTGTATGATAGCCTGAGTTGCTTGATAGAGGAAATGCAGCTTTTAAAGGAGTGTGGTGTATTTCTTGAGTCAGCTGATCTTTCAGACTAACATTCACAAATCAGACCCAGAATTCAATTTAATATATTTTTTGTCTACTTTCTATTGTCTCCATTTGTTAATATTTGTCATTCATCTTAGATCAATTATGTAGGTTAGCATCAACTTTGACAGGACTGTGGAAATGGCTATAATCTCATCACTGAATATGTGTTTGGGAATTACAAATGTTTTCATTTCTGTATGTGGTTGTGTTTCACTTCTTCCTGATTGGCAGGGCAGCTGGAGTGACGTAGTGGGACGCCGGTACTCTCTGCTGACCTGTCTACTGCTCAGTGCTCTAGGCTACAGCCTGCTAGGGATGTCCACCAGCATCGCTTTGTTTGTCCTTGCACGGATACCTGTGGGTAAGTTGGAAAGCTGCATTAATAATGGGGAGGTCTCAAACCTCGTGTCACTGTCATACAGGTGTTTGGAGGCATATAGCACATACCCGTCTCTTAAAGAGGGAAGATTTGTCTTAAACCTGAATTAAAATAACCAGTGCTTTGAAGACGTATTTACCCCCTTCCTGATTTCTTAGTTTGTCACACTTAAATGTTTCAGATCATCAAACAAATTAATATTAATAAGTAAATTAATATTAGCCAGAGATAACCTAAGTAAATACTAAATGCAGTTTTTAAATGATGTTCTTGAACTTCAGGGCACGAACTGACAGCCAGACACTCTCCTTCAGGGTTTTCTGGTAGAGAGCAGAATGCAGCAAGTCGTCCTTCTAGTTAAATCTTGAGTTAACTGGGATTAACCAAAAATTTTGGAAGTTGAGTTTAAGGCTGCAACTATCAATTATTTTAATAATTGATTATTCTATTGATTAATCAAGTAATCAGATAAGAAATACTTTTGTCTCATTAACAGTTAATCTGCATATTTTAACTTCCGTATTGCAGCTTTTTCCCTGTGTGAAACAGTGGTGGATGGAGCAGCTACAAAGTTCTTTTCTTCACGTTGACACTTGCTGATCAGGTGGTTGAAGAAGGACCTCCAGCTGTTTCCCAGTAAAGGTTTAATAGTGGTTACACCTGAGCTCACCAGCTAGACAATATCTCCACCTTTTTGCGCTTGCCACGTGTGCAGACAGACTGCACGTCGGTATCGAGCGATTGCCAGTGCTAATGGCGGTGCCCGCTAACAAACTGTGGTTATAGCAATCTGTTCTGGTTGCTACAGCCGAAATTCTCAGCACGCATACACACACTTGCCAAAAAACATCTTAATGATCCCCAAGGCTTTTGGGAAAATATTCTGTGGACTGACGAGACAAAATCTGAACTTTTGGGAAGGTTTGAGTCTGGCGTAAAACTAACAGCATTTCATAAACAGAACATCATACCAACAGTCATAGTGGTGGTTGATGGTCTGGGGCTGTTTTGGTGCTTCAGGATGACTCGCAGTATCTGATGGAACCATGAATTTTGCTCTCTACCTAAAATCCTGAAGGAGAATGTCTGACCATCAGTTCCTGCCCTGAAGCTCAAGCTCACTTGGGTTATGCAGCAGGACAGTGATCCAAAACGCAACAGCAAGTCAGTTTCTGAAAGGCACAACAGAAGAGAAAAAAAAAGAAGGGTTTTGGAGTGGCCTAGTCCAAGTCCGGACTCAAATCATATTGAGATGCTTTGGCCTGACCTTAAACAGGCCGTTCATGCTCAAAATCTCAGTCACCACAAATGCTTGATTGCACTTCTCGCTGCCAAGGGTGCTTTGGTTTAGGGGGCAGTTACTTTTTCACCAAGGGCCAGGTAGGTTTGTTTGACTTTTTTCACCTTAATACGTTTACTTGTTATCTTTGTCTAATATTAAAATTTGTTTAATGATCTGAAATATTTAAGGGCAACAAACATGCAAAAAAACTAAGAAATCAGGAAGGGGGCAAATACTACAGTACTTCACAGCCCTGCATAACATTCCTGCATTGAGTTTTTGTTGTTTTGCTTTGTTTTTTAAATAATCTGCAGTTTTCTGTATTCAGTGTGTTTTTTAGCCTCCAAGGCAGGGCCTTCTCCCTGTTAGGAGATTACAGCTAGAAGATGAGTTTTTCCTGCTGTAGCTAATGAAATTAGAGTTAGTTTTAATGATTTAATAGACTGATGGACAAGGTAAATCAATCAATGTTGTCAAATTAAAAAATAGATTCATTAACTGATAAGCTGAATTCATTTTAACAGTATCCTTCCACTGTGCATGCATGAAGAGACCCATTGTTAATGTCCTCAGGAGATCCTTCGCAGCTTACAGACAGTATTTGTGATCATTTGTTGGCTTATCTAAATCCTGTACTGTAGAATCATCCCATTATGTTGTGTCATTTTCACTGACCAAGCTTTTAAGCTGTATCTTGTGAGCTCAAACCCACCTTCTATTTCAAAACTAAAAATGCTTAGCAACTTAATTTTTCTTAATTACATTAGAAGACAGCAGAGGGCACTCTGCACCTTGAGTTCAGTAACCTTTTGTTATCTCTTGTTACGTCCACCTAATGCTAGAGTGTATATATATGATCTGATTATTAAATTATTCTAAGATTAAGTAAAAACAGTTGTGTGGGTTGAGGGCCTTTAAACTTAAAAATCTGTCTTTTGCTTTTTCTCAACCTGTTTTTTGTTTCAGGGCTGTTCAAGCACTCACTCTCCATCTGCAGAGCCCTGCTGTCTGATCTGGTGTCTGAGTCAGAGCGCCCTCTGGTGATGGGACACTTTAATGCAGCCTCCAGCGTCGGCTTCATCTTGGGTCCTGTGGTGGGTGGCTACCTGACTGAGCACGAAGGAGGCTTTTATACGTCTTCTTTTACGTGTGCAGCCATCTTCCTCATTAATGCTGGTGGGTTAGAAAATGAGAAATAATTGATTTCAGGAATACATTATTTGAAATTTATATCAATATGTTGTGTCTGTCTTTGCAGGCTTGGTATGGATGTTACCAGGGTGTGAGACACTAGTTGACCGTAATGACAGTGTCTGCAGAAACAACATGAGTAAAGGTTATCATGAAAACCACTTTAGTAAATCTGTACAGAACGGTTCTCAAGGAAGTAGCCACCACCCTTTGTTGACAGCAGACACCGAGCAAAAGTCCACATCCCCTGGAAGGCATCGTGGTGGTGTAAGTTGGAGGGATGTGTCTTTGCTGCAGCCAGCCTGGAAACAGCTGTCCTCGGTGGGCTCCAAGATCCACTTGGTGGCTTCATCTGACATGTGGGATCTCTTCCTTGTGCGTCTTCTGATGGCCATAGCTATCATGCTCTACTACAGTAACTTTTCTCTGGCCATGGAAGAGCGTTTCTCACTCAAGCCAAAAATGACCGGTTATCTGATCAGCTATAGCAGCACCCTAGGGGCCCTGGCTGGATTCCTGGTGGGGCCAGTCACACAGCTGTATAAGAACAACATGCCTGCTTTGCTGCTTCATTCCACAGTGCTCACCTGTTCACTTATTTTCCTCTATGCTGCTGCACCAAGTGTTTGGCAGGTGCTGCTCACCTCCACCTTCTTTGCCATTTCTACCACTATTGGACGGACGTGTATCACAGATCTGGAGCTACAGAGGGGAGGGGCCCAGGCGAGCGGGACTCTGATTGGAGCCGGGCAGTCAGTTACAGCTGTGGGTCGAGTCCTGGCTCCTCTCCTGTCTGGTTTGGCGCAAGAGTTCAGCCCTTGCGGCCCCCCCAGTCTGGGAGTGGTGCTGGCTCTTGCAGCTGTGAGTTTATTGCTCATCAGAATTCCCAAATGGGATGCGAGAGGGATGACAAAAACAGCCAAACTCAGAAACTCATACTAGCAGAAGCTCATTAACTGAATTTTGAAATATAAAATCGCAGAGAAGTGCTCTTATTTGCGAGAGGCCAGCTGGGACAATGAACAGCAGGCTCCTCGTGGGAGCAGCGAATCCCACTCAAACATGTTATTCTTTAACAGGATGACACTACTGTTGATGCGATGGCTTCACAGGGTGAAATATTGTGACCTTCAAATCACACCAGCACTGAAGTCCTTCTCTTGGGGAGCTGAATCCAAAAAAAAAATAAAATAAAAAGTGCACTGTTGACATGAAGACAGCTGCAAAATGCTGAAATTTGACATCAGCCTTTGGGCACAACTACTGGATTATGATTGTACTTTATTATTAATGCAATTCTGTAACCACTATAAATTCACTGACATTGCTGAATGCAGGTCTGTGATGCACTATATGCCTGAAGAGGAGGATTGGAGTAATAATTCATTCAATTTAGGAAAAAAGATGACTATCAAAAGGTAGGTTATTCAATTTTTGGTATGAAGTTGATTTTACACATTTTACCTCAATGGCTGTTTTTATTATTATTTTAATGCAAAGTATCAGAAATCTAAACTAATGATGTTCTTTGACTTTTTGATTATATATATAGAGAGAGAGGTTAGTTTATCTAAGATTATCTTAGATGTTTAAATGGGTATTTGTTGTGCACTATTTTTAAGTTATTTTTATAACATTATTCCAAACACTTGTTTAGTAACCCAAACATCAGCTGAGGGGTGTACTGCGAAGTGAGATTAATGGCTTAGTGAGCAATGTCAAGGTTAAAATCACTTCGATTGAAAATGATACATTTTCACTAATTCTTTTATTTACAGCTTGCTTTAACTGTAGTATAGATTCTCTGCTGTGCAAATATGCTTTATACAGTATGTGCAAGTTGTTACTAAGGTTACACATGAAGCCCAGCTGTAAAGTTACAGCAGTGCAAACTGTGCATCGCATTGTCACTGGAATGTGCATGTATTCATTAAATAATGGGGTTTAGGTTTTGTCCTTGCCAGTTTACTCAAAGAAAGCCTGGCTGTGTTGAACTTCATCTCACACACACACACACAGACCAAAAGGAATGTCTTTTACATTTATGCAAAAATTCCATAAAGTATGTGCTACATTATGGCAGAAAAATGTTACAATGAATAAACAGTTTGTACTTTTGACTCTATCTTCTGAATTTTATTTTTTTACCTGTATTAAAAGCATACACTATACATTTCTTCTTTATGGATGGCAAGTGCATGTTTGACCAAGTTGTATAACAAGACTGACAATAAAATACAGAAAACTATCATATTTACACAAAGAGCAAACTTAGAATAATAAAATAGTTTAATTATATCACCTTCACCACTAATCACATTTAGAAATTCCTGCAGCAAGATAAAAGATATTTAAAATTAAATTCTATGACGAGATGAAATAAGTGCACATATAAAAATAATGGTAGTGAGTCACTCACAGATTGCTGTGAGTGTGAGGAGTATGACACTGAAAGTCTTACAGTCCATTTTGAAGGGTGGTATATCGTGAGTGAGAACTTAAGACATCTCTAGAGTTATTTTAAATGGCTTTAAAGTTAGTTACTACACTCGTAAGCATACGTTTCCAGCTGCGACTGCACCACAGGTGAAGGAAGTTCAACTGCAACACTTTTACTTCTTGCTGGGGTTCCAATGAGGTCGCCTGAGCAGGGGGTTTCGAGCTGTGTTGTCTCTGGGTTCAGCAGCCCAGGCTGGCAGAGGAGACGAAGGCTGACGCCGCGCCTCCTGCTCTGCGTCTGCTTCTCCGTGGCCATTTCTTAAGTTGTCCGCTGAGCTGTTATCAAAGGAGGAATTTAAGTGATGAGAATGAGGTACCTGCGAGTCACTGTAGGACGAGTGTGTCCTGAACACACGCTGCCCCGTACTGCTGCTTTGTTCATTCAGAACATCAGTAGATGGTACTTCTTTTAGAGTGCCCAGCCTGTGCATAGGCATCATGGCTCTGGAGGTGGAGCGTGTGGGCTTGCCAAACCGGGAGCGTTGAGAGGGATAGGCAAATTCTGATTTGGTTTCATGATCATCTGGGATTGGGGGGGAGAAAAACAGCAAAGTGGTTATTAAATGCTATTACCTCACTTATCACATCACATTGAATTAAGTAGCACCAACCACAAACTGTAAGTACGGTCAATGTCATAAACCTTTGCAGGGATTCACAAATCAGATATTGACCTGATAGCAGTGCTAAAGTCAATCACAAATGTTATTCAAATTAATCATATGGAACACAAATGTACAACATTTCATCACAATGTATTTCATAATTCTGAGGATGCTGCACTCAAAACATAAATGTCGATCTCATAGTGGCACTAGATTAGAATCAGTCAAAAGTCTGCAGGCTTCCTTTATAATTCAAATAATGTAGTTTAAACCACAACAGAAGCGCTACGTCTAAGCTTTGACTGTTTACTCAAAATGATACACAAATATAGATTAGCCACAAATAATGTGGGTAATCCATCAATCCATTTTCTTAACTGCTTGTTCAGTTCAGTGTTGTGGGGCGCTGAAGCCTATCTCAGCTGCCATAGGACCATCACAGAGCTAACACATGGAGCCAGACAACCACACACTCACATCAATGCCTACAGTCCATTTAAAAAAAAAAAAAAAAAAAAAAATCACCAATAAACATAACATGCATGTCTGTTGGAGGAAACTGACCCCAGGCAAGCAAGGAGAGAGCACGCAAACTCCACACAGCAAGCCCCCAGCAGGCCAGTAGATTCAAACCCAAGGGTACGTTTGAATAGTCAGTTTTGCTTAGGAAGGTTCCTAACTGAGTGAAGTCACCTGGAAGTGTGTGCGTGGTGGCCATAATGAGAGCTGTCTGAATTCTCCAAATACTAGGGAAAGGAACTTAAGTGCTTTCTTACCTCCTTTAGCATAGGACGCACTGGACCATCCTTTATAAAAGAAGAGGAGATAATGCTATCCCACAATTCATAGCGACGCACCACTTAACCATTCATGAAAACAATCAACATAACTGACAAAGTGGCACGTCATATGAGTGATAATTATAAGTGGGTCTTTCCTTTCATGCCATAACCTCCCGATGAATTTGTAATTTTTAGGAACACCCAATTAAGCTCACAGGTGAACTATGAACATTATGCTGCTATAATAAAATCTATTTTCGAGGTGTTGTGTCGCATGAATAATGTAGATTTATATCTATAAGCTCTCTCTAAATCAAGATTGAGTAATATTACATGAAATATTGTTTAAGATTCTCTGTCATTCATTAGTAAGGACTACTGGTGTATTCCAGCCTTTGGGATGATCATTAATAAATTTTTACTTCACCTCAGCTCAGATAAGTGATTCATGGAGGGAATTTTACTTCAGTCATAAAAATCCAAAGCAAGGAGCTGGAAAGCAGTTACATTCGTCAGCAGGAACATACACAACATACCTCCTGAGTTACACCTCCTGGCTGTAGCTCAGGAGGCAGAGCAGGTCATCCACCAGTTGTGAAGGTTGGTGGTTCAATTCCTAGATGCTCCAGGCTGCATGCCAAAGTATTCTTGGGCAAGATACTGAACCTCCAAGTTTCTCTCTGACACAAGTGTTGGAGTATGAATGTTAGACAATAAAAGCACTTAGTTACATATGGAAGTGCTTGTGTGAATGGGTGAATGTAAATGTGTTGTATAAGGGCTTTGAGTGCTCAGATAGAGTAGAAAAGAACTAGTCCATTTTATATTGCCAAAAGTATTCAGTCACCCATCAAAAACATTGAATCCAACTGTTCCAATCACTTCCATGGCCACTGGTGTATAAAACCTAGGCATGCAGACTGCTTCTTCAAACATTTGCAAAAGAACGGGTCGCTCTCAGGAGCCATGATAGGATGCCACCTATGCAACAAGTCCAGTCTTGAAATTTCCTCACCACTAACTATTCCACAGTCAGCTGTTTGTGGTTTTATAACAAAGTGGAAGCAACTGACAACAACTCAGCCACAAAGTGGTAGGCCACGTAAAGTCACAGTGGATGCTGAGGTGCATAGCATGAAGAGATCACCAACTTTCTGCAGAGTTGATCGCTACCAACCTCCAAACTTAATGTTGCCTTGAGATTAGCTCAAGAACAGTGTGTATAGAGAGCTTCATGGAATGGGTTTCCATGACCAAGCAGCTGCTTCAAAGCCTTAGATCACCAAGTGCAATGCAAAGTGTCAGATGCAGTGGTGTAAAGCACACCGCCACTGGACTCTAGAGCAGAGGAGACGTGTTCTCTGGAGTGATGAATCATGTGTCTCTATCTGGCTCTATCTGATGGACAAGTCTGGCTTTGGTGGTTTCCAAGAGAACGGTACTTGTCTGACTGCACTGTGCCAAGTGTAAAGTTTGGTGGAGGGGGGATTATGGTGTGAGGTTGTTTTTCAGGAGTTGGGCTCGGCCCCTTAGTTCCAGTGAAGGAACTCTTAATGCTTCAGCATACCAAGACATTTTGGGCAATTTCATGCTCCCAACTTTGTGGGAACAGTTTGGGGAAGACCCCTTCCTGTTCCAACATGACTGCACACCAGTGCAAAAAACAGGTCCATAAAGACATGGAAGAGCGAGTTTGGTGTGGATAAACTTGACTGGCCTGCACAGAGTCCTGACCTCAACCCAACAGGACACCTTTGGAATGAATTAGAGCGGAGACTGTAAGTCAGGCCTTCTCATCCAACATCAGTGTCTGACCTCAAAAATGCGCTTCTGAAAGAATGGTCAAAAGTTCCCATAAACACACTTAAACATACTTTTGTTTAACAGGCTAGGTGTTGATGGAATATTTTTATCACCTTAATGCTGATATTTAAAGTTATTACTTCTGTTTATTTGCAACTAAACTGCTTTCTACACTGAAATAAAATGCATATTGTGTGTCTAAAAGTAGTAGGAGGATTTGAGGCCTGTTGGAAGTGCCCTTATTCATGTTCAGGACCCCAGAAGCTCTGCTACCCCTCCCTAGCAGTCTGCTGTGGCCAAGCAGGCCCTCTCAGATCACTCTCAAAGCATACTCATCTTCTGCTCTAGCCCAGTGTTGATTCAAATTCATGCTTAGGGGTCTCAGCTCATAAAACTGCCCTTTTTGGGTTCATGTATAGGACACCAGTCATCCTGTTTGCCCATTTTTAGATTTATACTGTTTATAGGGATAAATCTGTCCAGTAGACCTATCTTGCCTATGTAGCACAGCCAAAGATTTTGGAAATGCAAATCAAAAAAGTGTAAATCTGTCTAAGCAACACGTCTAGAGGTAAATTGGAGCCCACTTTCTCCCTCATATCTGGTCTGTGTAAGTGTGCTCTGGGATGCTCTGGGATGTTTGTGCTCTTTTAGATAGTATGAGAAGATTAATGAAACCCTGTAATGTATGCTTACTAAGTGCAGACTCAGCACAAACCTTAGACAAAGAAAGGGAAAGAGTATAAATACCACAGTTAGAAGAGGAGAGAGAAAAGAAGAGAAGATGTAGCGATAGTCTTTGTCCGTGTTGTCCATTTGTCCAGCAACTACTAAGGCACAACCTCCCGGGAGGGCTTTTTGCTTTCACTTTTTGTCTTCTGTTTTTTGTGTTTGTATATTTCTAAGTACTAGTAACTTTTTGCAACAGAGCTTGCTCATCGCCTTGGATCATTTGGACAGTTTGATTTTATTTGGACTCATACTTAATCTCAGCACGGGCTTCCCTCGGGTGTGATGAGGAAGCTGGGGCATGATCAACAGGTTCTTTCTTCTTTTCTGTTACTCTGTGTGTGTGTATCTCAGTCTTCACTATGCTACTGTCTGTGTCTTTTTAACTATTTGTGTGCAACTAAAATGTCTAATAAACAGCCTGCATCAGAACCTGCTCTACCCTGTGATTTGTGGTAACTATGGCTTTAATTGGGTTTTAATTTTTAGTCAAAAAGGAATATGGAGACCTCTAAAATGTAACCTACAGTGTCTCCCCCCATACACCTTTCCTTGACCTCATAACATTTTCCATCAAGGTCAAGGAAAAGTGGCTTGGAAAAGGAGACAGGAGGTCATTTTTTTGGACTACTGGAATACTGCCCAGGACTTTCTTGCTGTGACGCGACAGTGCTAACCACTGCACCACCCTCTAGTGTGGGTAATATGTATTCCAAACCTTAAATCAAATTAAAGGGAAGCAAAAAGGGGAAGGTGGTGTGAAGGAATTTCAAAGATAATTTCAGCTTACCTGCGTAGCTCTGCCTCACTACAGAAAATCTTGAATCCAGACTCTTTCCAGCAGGAAGAGAGAAGTACTTGCATGACCTGGGCACATCCTAAGAATAACATTGAAAAGGGATGAAGACATTTAATCTTGTGTTTGACTTGTAATACTTTCACGACTGTGTAGTCAAGAGATAAACAGCCAGCTTAGAAAGTGGGCTTTTATTTGACTCTTACTTAACCAAAGTACTTTTAATTAGGACTCCATGGATGTACCTAGCAAGACCTTAGTTTTTTAATATACTAACCCCTCCAAAAAAAGAAAAATAAAATAAATCAATCAGGCATGGTCAGCTTACCATTGACTGAAAACTACCAGACTGGAGGCTTCGGCGAATGCTGGCATGGCGTCTGATCAGTATCTCTCTGGTCTGGCTGTCATTGGGCAGGGCATGCTTTCCTCTGTATGCTACCGTCTAAGTCCAAAATAAATAAATTCATTCATTCATTACAAATAACAGAAGCTCCAAGATACACACATGGCATCACACTGAAGATACAGACTTTTAATGAACACTCCTTTAAAAAGATCCATGGCCACTGTCAATGATGGGGACTTGGGACAACAAAGGTTTCCATGTTTAAAGCTCCAATTACTCAAACAAACCTGGACACACCTATCTGAGACAAGGGTAGGTGTTTGTATGTAGATTTATGTAGATTTTGTGAGTTGCTACCCTAACCTGCTCCATGTAGTAAACTCACAACAGTTTCAGTCCTGTAGCATTAGTTAAACCAAAAAACAAAGATAACTGCTTTTAAAGCCCTCTAAATGTTGCCATTGTTCTTTGTAGAAAAGTCGCATGACAACAATACATTCCTGTTTCATTTCACCAGAGGCCAACACTCTATTACAGTTAGCATTTTTACATAAATATAATTACCTATAATATGAATTTATAAAAAAATAAATAAATAAATGCAATGACTCTTAAGTGGTATAACTTTTAAAAAAAAAGGATCATTAAGATGATTTCAACAAGACTTGATAGAAAGACAAAGTTCAGAAAGTGACGCAGGTTTCCTGTGAAAGAATCACACAAATATGTGAAGAGAAACTTGAATCAAGAGGTTAGTATCTGATAAACTGAAACAAACAACAGAAGCACTTGTTCCTTATTTCTTTACACATTAAAGTGTCTCTGAGACTTTTTTAAAGGGTGATGTCGTGCCAGTGATGGAACAGTACTGCCAGCCACTCCCTGTGGCAAAACAGCACCAAGTTTCACTTGTTAGGATTATCAATATGAAAAATGCAACAATGAGTGGCTGTGTCACAATAACAGACATTTTTCAGGCTCTTCCATGTAAAATGCAAAGGGGTGCAGCTGCACGCAGCTTCATTTTAGCCGGATCATTTTTAAGCGGTTGATCACGTCAGCTGCTGATGTTGATCTGATGTAACCATGTATGAAGAAAACAAACAAAAATTCAAGTTTCGCACTTCTAAGATTCACTGTCAACTGCTAAATGTTTACACTGATGACATTTCAATTACAAATGTATATGAAGTAGTAGCAGTAGCTGTCTGCACTGTAGTGGTTGTAGAGTTTGTGTATTATTCGTGTTTCAGTGTAGTGGGAACTGCTGCCTCGGTAAATGAAGAGATCGTTCATCGACTTCAGACTACAGAAATATTAATGTAAAACTTAATTACATGTAACATTATGCATTAAGTATATCAGCGAATGTAATAATTATTAAAGTTAATATATTAGCGGCAATAAAACAAAAAAAAAAGATGTCCCATGTCCGATATATCTATGTAAAAAGTAGAAATGACTATCAGATTGTTCAAATTTGTGCATAAGCAGCATTTTTCTGATGTTAAACTGTTTTTAATTATGTTAATTAGAGGCTCCAAATCTAGGAGGTCAGGGCAAATCCAAAACCTACTATAATGAACAAAAAAATAACACTATATCATTTAACCTCTTTGGGTTTTAAATAGTTATTCCAATGAGTTCATCATTTAGTGTAAATGTTTCTTCTGCTAAGAACTCTCTTAGCAGTTCAGCTGGAGTGTGAAGTTTTTTTTACTATAGGTTGTATTTTATAAGACTTTAATGTTTTATATAATATCAAATTAAATGTAGCAGAGAAGAAGCACAACATTTCCTCTACAGTGAAGTGAAGCACAAGGGGCAGAAATACCACAAACATAAATCAATAAAAACTGTATTTAAGTGCAGTACTTCTACTACTAGTTTCTGACACTGTGATAGATGAATCACAGAGGCAAAAAGGAGGGGTAAAAAAATGTAATAGTGAGCACACAGCCAAGATTCTTCTGCAAATCCTTCCTTTGGCTTACCCGCTCCCTGATCTTGTACATGTTCTTGGACAGGATCTCACGCATGTTCTTCAGGTCAGCAGCCAGGAGCTTTTTGTGGGGTTTAGTAGACCTTTTCTTTGTCTCACTATATTGGAGGGGGAAAAGTAGGTTTTAGTTACTTTACTGCAGTTCTGAACAGACAAAAGGAACCTATGTGACAGTCAATGGTAAAACAGGAACAAAAATCAACGTTTTGTACTGGTGAGAGATGATGGATGGAGCGAACCTGATATCTCCAGACACTGTGTCCAGGATTTCCATGGCATTCTGCAGCTCTAGCTTCTTATAGAGCGCCACAATACTGGACTCTGCCCTGCTGTCTCGGATGAGGATCTTACGCAGGATTCTGTTGTTAAACTTCATAAACCTGACATTGAAACAAAGGAGATTTACACTGATGCTTTGTTGCAGGCTCCATTGCAGAAAAACATCATGTGGTAAAAACTTTGCAATTAGAAAAATTCAGGACAGAGACACAGTGCACTTAAAAAAAAAAAAAACAAGAATTCCACTTAAAATTTTGAGGCAATAATCAGAGGATGAGGCCAGTATTTTTCCTTAATTCTCTTATTGTCAACAAATCCCATGCAAAGACAAAAAGCAACAGCCAGACTAATATTGCAAATCCTTTCTGTCTGCTGAACTCTGACCTGATGCAATTCATTTCTACTGAAGTAAAAAAAAAAAAATGTGTGTCGGTACATAATGTAAGGCATAGTATGTTGCGGTTTTTGTGAACTATGATATGTGGTTGTTCTGTGTATCTTCTGCTACTCCACTTTCCCAGCATCCCATCAATACATTTTGGCTACTGTATTTCAGTTGCAGATAATGAGGCCCGAGAACTGATGTGGGCATCAGTTTTACCATTTAGGTGCTGAATTGCCCTAAATCTGGAATGCTGGAAGAAAATTTCCTCAGAAACCCCTTAAAGTCGTAAGTCATTCAATCAGAAGGTCAAACTTTTTCATTCTAAGTGCGATGCACCAAACCAAATATTTTGCTTTTCCCAGTACGTCTGTATGTTGCAGTCATGTTCACAGCATGTTTTGACTTGTTAAATTAAACTTGGTGAAATTTACAGTTAGCGACTTGAGAAATCCATTGTTGCAGAATGTCAGAGTTTCATCCTTCTTTACGCCTTTCCTAATAAAATTCCAGGTTCATTTCTTCCCTGCTAAAGTTGTAATAGGAGGGAGGTTTAAAGAGAAGGTCTTAACTCATGTAACAAAATCATTTCCACTAGGGATTGCAAATCTGGATGGACACTTTTCTTTCTTGGTTATGTTAAAATTGTTGAAGCCGATTTTATCTTTATGTATAACTTTGTAGTAGGGCCACAGCTACAGTTGAGGAAGCACATTTGGGGGCAGGAATTCTCTTCTCTTAACCCCATGTGCAATTTATTTACAGGTTCTGATAACATGGCAGGTCAGGCCGGTTATATGACCAACAAAAGCATTTCACTTTTCCAGGAGAGGGCGCTATAATTGAAGCTTCGCGTAATTAACCCATTTTCGAAACAATTAGTTCAAGTGGTTCAGTGCTTTACAAAAGCTTCCTTTTCTCAACACTACCGACTTCCCTTCAGGAACATCAACCCAGGCTTATAAAACCTAAGCCCCTCACCAGAATAAACCACGCAAGCATTTACCAATTAGCTCACAGAGTTAGCAGTTTTTACACCAAGAGCAAAACAAAATATTCCATTTACCACTTCTGAAGCTTTCAAACAAGATCCCCAATATACCAGCTTATTTGCTGTGTTTAAAAGACTATTTAACAAGAAAAAGAGTGATCAATTCCCCATCCACTAACACAAGCACCCCCACCCACCCCCCTGTACTATAAGAAGGGTTGGACTCTTCTGCTTCCTGTTTGACAGTATGGACCACAAAGAGGGTGGGTCATCAATATTTTGGTAATACTGATAATTGATATGACTTTGCAATAATAAATGTTTTGAATGTGTGGGCCCACTGTGTTTTTATTTTTATAGCGTAAAAATAATGAGTTTAAATTCTTAGAAAAATTACCAAAAATATGCATCCTATTGAACCTAACTAAAATTCAAGGCAACCCAATGAAGGAACGATCCACAGTAGCACTGGCCTCACATTCACAGCTAAAACAGCATCTATTTTGCTGGCTAGATGTCATAATAATAGAAGTTATCATTCCAGTATGCTGTTGGCCATAAACACATTTAGTACTCTAGGGGGTTACCCCGTGAAAGGCTTTAAAATTGATTATGAAAAAAAATTGTGCTGCATCTGATTAGATAAATGTATCATATTTCACACAGGTGCCAATTGTACAGTTTATTGTGGAGTGACCTCAGTGCCAATAGACTCAGACTACTGTGTGGGTGGCATTAAAAAAACAATCCCAGTGGGCATGTAAAGAGAAAAAGCAGCAAGGAACTGCTAGGGGTAAAATGTATCTATATCGAAGCTTCATGAGGAAAAAGTGTGTTGCAGAAAGGCTGAACATGACACCAAGTCTGACTAGCTGGCAGCATTACCACACTGTCCTACTGTGAACAGCATTGTATGATGAAACCTGAAACGGACAGCACAGAAACCTAAACCTCCATTCTTCCAGTTTGTTTTATTTTTGTTAGTGTGAATCCATGTAGGACTGAGCAATGTGTATATTATGTACACAGCTCATTAGTGCTGATGAGCAATGTCTGTTAACAGATAAAAGATTCAACTGTGATGCCAAAATTTTCTTAAGAAAAAAAAATCTGACTTGTCCTTCCAGTAGAAATGGTTCCAGTGGCCACAGAGATCTTCTATTCCCGCTACAGTGTGCTCCATGAGCTGCGAGCAAAGTGAGAGCTGTTAGTATCGTGTACAGAAATGTGCTCTCCGACGCATGCGTGCAGCCTGTCACTTACCCTGCTGTGAATCTCTACATTAATGGTTTCAGTGTCGCGGTTTGTTCTTCGGACATTGATGACCTCAATCAGAGGTCGGATACTGATGCCCTGTGAGGAAGAAGGAAAAAGGAAAAGCGTTTAACATCCCAAATGACTTTACACAATGGAGTTGTAGATACAACTGTAGTCACAAGTTTCAAATAGGGGATTTTAATGATTTCTTTGAACTGTTCTTTTTCCAGGGTGGAATGATTGTATAACATACATTGTTAGTGATTTTAAAAACAGGAATTTGGTGCATAAGTTTGAACTGATCCACATAGGGTCAAAAGTATACATACAGGCTCATATATGTACATACCCTCACTTAAATTAAAAAGTGGTGATGAAGGTTCTCCAATGTTTTTTGACTTAATAAGGCCAAGGCCTATTAACATCTCGTTCATGATCATGATTGACTACAACTGGTAGTTTCTCTTTGCCAGCATAAAAAGGATTTACATCACCATGGACCGAGAAGGTGCCGACCAAGAAAGAAGCCCTTGCTTCAAAATCAACACCTTCAAGTTCAACTGAAGTCTGTAGCTGCCCACATGGACAAGCCAAATACCTTCTGGAGAAAATTATGCTTAAAAAGTCCACCCCAGGAAACCAAGCAATTTAAATGAACTATAACAACTATACCACAAGAAGAGCGCTCAAATATCCAGCCAGAATTATGCCAGAGGGCTTCTTGATGGCTACCAAAAGTATCTGGTCGAGGTGCAACTTCCTAAGGGACATCTACCCAAATATTAGTGAGAGTATATGAACATATTTGAGCCTGTATGTATACTTTTGAGCCTGTGTGGATTAGAGAAAATCCTAGATAAATTCAAACTTGTGCCCCCAATTCTTGGTTTTTAAAGTCATTAATGTACATTGTTTCTTTTAAATGATTGTACAAACAGTTAAAAGAAATCATTAAAAGCCCCAAATTACCCTGACATTCACGCTCATGATGAGTGTTCAGAAACGTCTGGCCACAACTGTGAGAACGAGGTTATTTTTACCTCACTTTAGCAGCCATGTGACTGAACTTGGTACGGTTTCTTTTTGGAAGTTCAAAGTTCAAAGTCAGCAGCACAAATTGTAGGAAGGCATTATTATATCACATAATAAATAGTCATCATTCCTTCTCTAAGTGAACAGTGTAAATGATTAGAAAAAAATAAAAGGCTGACTTGTTAGTGTAGTGAGTTGTTTTTTACTGGAACTAAAGAAACACGGCACAAAACAACCCACCAGTCTGTTTCAAGATCTTGTCTCACTTCTAATTGCCGACTTTAATAAAAGCTCTTTCTATCTCATTCTACAGCTAAGACAAAAGAAATAATACACATTCATGAAAGTTTCCTCCCAGCAAGGAGAAATGAAAATATAACCACAGATGGTTCCCTTACCTGAATAAAGACAGTGAAGAGGATAATTGCAATGGTGGCAGTGATAAAGAGCTGCCTGCGGCCAATGTTATCAGGAAGCGTGAAGGCCAAGGCGAATGAAATTGCACCTCGCAGACCTCCATAGGCGAGGCCAAACTGGTCTTTCTTATTGAATGGGATGGTGCGGAAAGGGTTAATGATCTGAGTCAGCACCAACACACCTGAGAGGGAAAGATAGGAAAATTTCACAGGTTTTATCAGCAAGTTTAAAGCAGCTCTATATATTATCTTGTGTTGCCAATGAGTCATTGGCAGTGACTCAAGTAATGATGTGTCATCTTGAAGGAGCTGTTTGTAGAGATAAACCAGCAGAGAAGTCTGAACATTTCCTTTCAGATTTAATGAGCATTTTGCCATCTTTAAGCTTTCTGTTTTGGACTGCGATTTTACTGGTTTGGTTAGGTAGAAACCAAAAAACAGAGTGAGAAGTTGAGTTGCAGCTTGCTTCATTGTTACTGTCAGTTAATGCGGCTTTAAAATTTATATTAATGTTTGGATGTTTTAGAAGGCTCTAAGTCCACAGTTACAGAGCAAACACTTGTTTAACACCTTATTTTCTTAGTAGCAGTTTCTCTCTTCCTTGCCTTTCTTTGCACATTTCAGTGTTTGCACATGTAGTACCAGTAGCAGTCAGCCTTTGCTCCACTAGATAACTGCACCAAAGTCAAACAAAAACCCGAGCTCCTTCTCTTACCCACACTTCTCCATAAAAACGCAAACAGAAGTGTGAAGAGGATGTAGCTCCAGTTCCACTCATGTTTAGTTGTGATGGTGACGACCCCCAGGAAGAAGAAGAGGAGGGTCTCTGAGATGGAGCTAAGCATCTTAACCACGCGTCTGATGGTCGTGCAGGAATGCTGGGAAACATTTTCCTCAACGTAGTATTTCATGGTGAGGGCACAGGTTACAATGCTGCGGGAGCACACGAGCGTACAGGGTTTGTGGGCTCATTTTGGAGTGGGTGAACTGTGTGTTATTCCAAATAAAAAATTTTTTTTTAATTCTGTACATTATAAAATCTACTCACGCCATGACAGATGAGATGGCAAACAGCTCTGCCACCAGATAGGCCAGGTAGCTGTACATGAGTATGATGAGCGGTTCGATTTCTCGGACCTTGAAGGTGAATCTTGTGTTGAAGGCTGCCACAAAGCCAAACAGGATGCCAACGCCCATCCCACCGAGCCCCACGACAAAGAATCTCAGTACTCCAAAGGCCACATCCACAGGCTCCGTCACTGGCAGCTCCACCACAAAACTGAACATGTTGTACAACACCTGAAATAAATAAATGCACACAATTTTTAGCACATCTGCACCAAATCCCACACATCCCAGTCAGAGTGTGGGGGTGGGGGTGGGGGGGGTCAGAGCCTGTGGCCTCTAATGAAGTTGCTCCAGATAAGACTGATTTATTGAAATATTTGCATTGTTTGTAATTTGATAATCAGATTTCACCAAACATACTGAAAGAGTCATGGAAAAGGTACATTGGGTAGAGTAACCGGCTTTGTTCCTCCTCATTCTGCTTATTTACTAAGCATTTACTTTAAATATTGATAAGCAAAAACATGTGAGTAACATCAACTCTCATAAACCTGATAGTACATTTAACCACACCACTTCACTGTGATACATGTTCTGAAAACTGAGTGCTTAATTTATCTTGAGTTAACCCCACATCACAGCCAACACCTCACAAAAACGCATCACATGTGCCAAAAGTGGCAGAACAAAATGATTTATCATCATACTCAGGTAATCATTTAAATTTAACATGAAGCACAGCTACAAAAGGTGCAGCTAGACCATCAGAGCCAATACAAGATACACACAACATAGATATTGGGCATTTACAAAGTCATTGCTAACAGTGAGGCCTGACTGTAGGAGATTATTGCTGAGATTAATATTGAGTTGAAGTTTTGTTTACTTCTTACAGCTGTGTGTACTGGAGACTTTCCTCTGAGTTTATTAAATGCCTGCAGCAGCAGAATCCATGTGAGCATCCCCAAAGTCAGCAAGAGGTGAGCACTAACACAATCTGCAATGGCTGGGGCCATAGGCGTAGGAACCGGGGGGGTGTCATGTCCCCCCCAATATTGGAGACAGGCGCATTTGTCCTGACAGATCCGTAAATACTCGGAGCAAAGCATAAAAAATGATATTTCATCTTTTACTTTCTTCTTTTTCAAATGTTTCTTGGAAAAATAGTGTTGTATACACCTATATTATTGCATGTATAATTTACATATATGTTTTATAATCATAAGATGTGGACAAACCACCAAACAAAATGGCTTGAGTCTTTTATGAAGCATAATGACCATGTCATTCCAGGCTGTAGGGCTTACTTTATCAGCTGGCCGCACTGGTACTAGTACAAGGGAGTATTAGGGCCACACCGAGAAAAAAAAAAAAAATTGTGCATTTTGAGAATAAATTCAAAATTTTGAGAAAAAAGTCAAAATGTGCAGATTAAAGTCATTTCAAGTCAAACAACTGCCACAACACGTCTGTTATACCCTCCAGAATGTCTTATACACTGCTCAAAAAAAATAAAGGGAACACTTAAACAACACAATATAACTCCAAGTAAATCAAACTTCTGTGAAATCAAACTGTCCACTTAGGAAGCAACACTGATTGACAATCAATTTCACATGCTGTTGTGCAAATGGAATAGACAGCAGGTGGAAATTATTGGCAATTAGCAAGACACACTCAATAAAGGAGTGGTTCTGCAGGTGGGGACCACAGACCACTTCTCAGTACCTATGCTTTCTGGCTGATTTTTTGGTCACTTTTGAATGTTGGTGGTGCTTTCACACTCGTGGTAGCATGAGACAGACTCTACAACCCACACAAGTGGCTCAGGTAGTGCAGCTCATCCAGGATGGCACATCAATGCGAGCTGTGGCAAGAAGGTTTGCTGTGTCTGTCAGCGTAGTGTCCAGAGCCTGGAGGCGCTACCAGGAGACAGGCAGTACACCAGGAGACGTGGAGGAGGCCGTAGGACGGCAACAACCCAGCAGCAGGACCATTACCTCCGCCTTTGTGCAAGGAGGATCAGCCTGTAGTGTGTCTTTCCACTTTAATTTTGTGTGACTCCAAATCCAGGCCTCCATTGGTTAATAAATTTGATTTCCATTGATGATTTTTGTGTGATTTTGTTGTCAGCACATTCAACTTTGTACAGAACAAAGTATTCAATGAGAATATTTCATTCATTCAGATCTAGGATGTGTTATTTGAGCATTCCCTTTATTTTTTTGAGCAGTGACGGACGTGTGCGTAGCTGGCTGGTCGACCCACCACTGGCTATGTGCTCCGGTCAGAGAACAGCTGCGACTTCAGGTGATATTGGGAGATTTATTGACAGGCAAGCATCAAAGTTGGATTCTTCATTGAACGGTTGCATACACATTCAATGTATGGTGAATAAAGATCCAAGTGTGGGTGCCAGAATACAGGTGTGTGTGTGTGTGTGGTCTCTGTGAAGTAAAAGTATACAGAAAGTAAAATGCAGGCGGATAGACAGGGTACTGAGGGTAGGATCGGTATTGCGTTGGAGGAGGTAGCGAATGCTGAACAGGTGGAGGAAAGGGATTACTCAGTGAGGCAGGGGGTGGATGGTTGACGGGCTGTACCGGCTGAGCCTGAGGTATAATAAGCTGTGACGCAGACCGTGGTAGATAGCCATCCTGCCGTTGAGGAGTATGGGGTGCAGAATTGGGATCGGATATCCATCCATCATCCATAGATGCTTGTGCCGGGGCCTGGAGGATTGGCGGGGTAAGCATGGCTTGGTCTTGTGCACGTGACTCTCCAGTCTGAAGCGGAAGGTTCAGCTGACGCGAAGGGGAGCTACTCGGTAACACTGGCTGCTGTGGGGGCTCTACGTCGGCTGCAGTAGTGTTGCGAGTGGGGCTGTGCAATGGTGTCGACCGATAGCTGCCGGCAGGGTTGTCAAGGGTTAGCCTTGGCAAGCTAGTGTGATGTGGAGGATAGTGATAGCAAGATGGAGGATAGGATGGCTGACCAGCTGGCACACTGTGTGCGTAGGGCGGGCCTTTAGCGCTGTCCATCACAAGCTGCAACTCCCGTAGCTGTGCGGTCAGGTCATTGTAGCGGGCTTCAATGCAATGCCATTGCTCCTCTTCATCTGTCCTCTGCATGGTTGGCGTAGACGTGATAATGTCGGTAGGCACTTGCTGGCTAGCTGGTGGAGTCGCAGTAGCCTGCTGGAGATGTCGCTCAAAGGGAGGCAGCTGTGTGGCTGGGAAACCGAGCTCGTAATCCCTAAGATGCCCTGGGAGCTGTCTCACTCTCTGGTGGAGGACTTGGTTGTCGTCTTCTCGGTCATCACCTTGAAGGGTCGCCATAGCACCGTGGGCGGTCATCCGGCTCGAAGGACCACTTGTGACAGACATGTGCGTAGATGGCTGGTCGACCCACCACTGGCTATGTGCTCCGGTCAGAGAACAGCTGTGACTTCAGGTGATATTGGGAGATTTATTGACAGGCAAGCATCAAAGTTGGATTCTTCATTGAATGGTTGCATACATATTCAATGTATGGTGAATAAAGATCCAAGTGTGGGTGCCAGAATACAGGATTGTGTTTGTGTGTGTGTGGTCTCTGTGAAGTAAAAGTATACAGAAAGGTAATTTGAAACTATACAACCACGTTCTACATTATGCTAAATTATGCAGAATATACACATTGAGTCACATTACACGGTATACATAATAATACAGTTGCACCTAGTAACATTAATGTGACAGAGAAACTATATTACTGCAAGTGGCAAGTAATGGCAGAACAATATAGGTGACGACTAGGCACCCGTAGAGCAATTCAAGCACAATACACTTCGTGACCAAAAGGTGGCGCTTGAAACCACAAATAGCAAAGCAGTGTTGCCGTTGGAAAGCTTAGAAAGACGACTGTTCCCATGGCAACGCATCGAACCGTACTTACGGCCAATACAACATTCAGAAGCTAATTACTGCTTCAAACACATACAGAACGGTGGAAATAACACCACAGGTCAGAAATACTAGTTAGGTACTCCCAAACCGGACTATTAATGCAGCTACAACTCAAGAAATAAGCATTTAGCAAGCCATTTAAGACTTAGGCATTTCCCCATTGAAGTGAACTAGAGCTCGCGGTAGACCGTTACATGGTTAACAGACTAAACAGCATGTAACAAACACCAGCGGATGAAATATGACATGAATACAGACAAAACCAATGCACTTACATCGTCATCAACGCACACGTACACACAACGATACTGCCATTATGGCGAAATGCCGGAGCGGCACGGCAAGTGTCTGCTAGCTAAGTAGCCTCACAGTCATGCGAGCACACAAGTGCGTGGGTACGTCACCACTGACGTCTCTGGCGTTGTGACGCTGCTCCAGCAGGGAGTTTTCCACAGCCACCCCCGGATTCGTGGAGAGAATACGTAGAAAAGGAAAGTCTCTGCTGGATTATTGTGCACTGGGGTCTCCATCGTCAGGCATTTCAGGAAGCTCGACCAACTTGGCGACAGGACGGGTGTAGAGGTTGCCCTTGATGTTCACCTCTGCAGTGCGTACCTTGCTGTCATCACTGGGAATGATGCGGGTGATGCGCCCGACAGGCCACAGCGCTCGCGGGAGCTGCGG
Organism: Archocentrus centrarchus; assembly: GCF_007364275.1. NCBI lineage: Eukaryota > Metazoa > Chordata > Actinopteri > Cichliformes > Cichlidae > Archocentrus > Archocentrus centrarchus. The sequence goes on along the minus strand of NC_044366.1, from coordinate 22,660,903 downwards.
ATCGAGCACCATGACGACAGTGCCCACCACCAAGTCTGGTGTAGTAGTTCTCCACTTCTGACGGGGCTGTAGACCAGGTAGGTACCTGCGGGTGAAGTGACTCCAGAAGTGGTCGGCAAGCACCTGACTGTGTCTCCATCTGCGTTGTTTCAGGAGGTCACTGGAGCCGTAGACTGCCTGTGGTAGCGAAGCGTCTTGCCGCCCCATGAGGAGGAGATTCGGGGTAATCGGGTCAGGATCGGCCAAGTCAGAGGATGCGTAACCAAGGGGCTTAGAGTTGAGGATACCCTCAACTTCAGTGAGCACAGTCATTAGGACCTCCTCTGGGAGGACTTGGTCCTTCAGGATGGTCTGGAGGGAGACCTTAACCGATTTTATCTCCTTCTCCCACGCTCCCCCGAAGTGTGGAGCGAGAGGGGGGTTGAATCTGAACAGGATGCACTGTTTGGCCAATTGTTCCTTGAGCAATGGCTCAAGAGCTTCGAAAACTTGCTGGAGCTCCTTCTCGCCGCCACGGAAATTGGTGCCTCTGTCACAGAGTATCTCGTAGGGCTTGCCCCGGCGCGCTATGAAGCGACGGAGGGCGAGGAGAAAGGAATCTGTGTCCATACTCGGCATCAAGTCGAGATGGATGCAGCGGGATGTGAGGCATTTGAACACAATGCCCCAACGCTTCTCTTGCCACCTTCCTATCTTGACCGCATATGGGCCGAAGCAGTCCGCTCCGGTAGACCAGAAAGGGGGTTTTTTGAGTCGGAGGCGCGCAGCAGGTAGGTCGGCTATTTTGGGGATCGTAGGCTTGCTTCGCCATCTACAGCATTCGACACAGTGTCGCTGATGCTTCCTGATAGCTTGGCGGCCTCTAAGGATCCAGTAAGACCTCCTGATCTCCGCAAAGACTCTCTCGGGACCGGCGTGTCGGAGACGATTGTCGTAGTCCTTCACCAGAAGCTGTGTGATGGGATGATCTGGTGCAAGGACAACGGGATGAATCAAGTCTTCAGGTAGATCATCAGCTTTACGGAGGCGGCCTCCCACTCTGATGAGACCAAGAATGGGGTCGTACTCTGGTGAGAGTGATATGAGGCGACTACTAGGTCGGATAGGGCGGTCGTGCTGTAGAGCACTGAGTTCTTCAGAGAAGCTGTCTGCTTCTGCTTGCTTCAGGAGAGCTACCTCTGTGTCTATGCGAGCAGAAGCAGACATGGGGGCCGCTGCCGCCCCGTGTTGAGACCGGTATGTAGCATCTACTAGGTCAGACCAGGTGTCGTACTGCAGTGGATCGGGACAGGTATCAGAGACTGTAAGTTGGCCACAGAATGTGGACTTCCTGAGCTCTTCTGTATCTTCCACTCTCCCCACCAAATTATGTGGCCAATGGCTAGGGGAGTCGTACAAAAAGGCGGGCCCATCGTTCCAATGACTTGGTGGAGCTAGCTGATGCAGTGCCTTCCCCCGAGTGATGTCGTCGGCCGGGTTCTGGACGGAGGGAACGTACCTCCAGTCGCTGGCATTGGTGTGCTCTTGGATTTCAGCTATGCGAGTTCTGACGAACACCTTGTACTGCGCTGAGTCAGATTGGATCCAATTGAGTACTGTGGTCGAGTCTGACCACATGACTATGTGCCTCAGGCTAAGGGTGAGCTCAGAGCGTAACAGTTTGGCAAGCTGTGCTCCAGTCAATGCAGCACTGAGCTCCAGACGAGGCATAGAGAGCTGCTTCCGCGGTGCGACCTGGGATCGTGCCATGACGAATGACCCATGTAGACGTCCTTCTGTGTCTTCCATACAAAGGTAGGCAACGGCTCCATACGCCTTCTCCAAGGCGTCACAGAAGACATGTAGGTTGACGTTGGAAGGGTCAGCGCTCATGTTGACTGGCGTGTAGCGGCGGGGCATGCTGATGTGCTGAAGGTGGGGAAGTTCACTTTCCCAAGCCTGCCACACGGAGAGTAGTTCTCCGGTGATGGGCTCATCCCACTGTTGCTCGTGCCTCCAGAGGGCTTGGACCAGGACCTTAGCCCGAGTGGTATAGGGAATAACATACCCTAGTGGGTCGTACTGAGAAGCCAGAACTCTATACACATTTCTCAGTGTGGGCTCGGTGGCTACCGGTTGGCGGTGCTTGTAGCCAAGTGTGTCGGAGGAACAGTACCACAGTAGACCTAGGGTGGATTCCTGCAGATCCACTCTCTCTGCCGTTAGCCACAGTTCGCAGCCTTCAGTCCTTGCCTCTGACGGGAGATGATCAATAACCTCTGGTCGGTTGCTTGCCCACTGCCTTATGTCGAATCCACCAGCAGCAAGCAGGACTCTCATCTTGTCAATCAGCTGTCTGGCCTGTGATGGAGTGTGGAGAGACTGAAGGCAGTTATCTACGTAGAAGGCATTGTTGACTGAATTCAGGACCTCTTCGTTACCAGTACAGTTGGTCTTGACGTGCCGTTGCAGTGCATATATGGCACAGCACGGACTGCAGGCTGTACCGAAGGGCAGAACACGCCATTCGTAGATGTCTGGGCTGCACTCCTTCTCCATGTCACGCCACAGGAAGCGAAGGAGTGGTTGGTCTTCAGGGAGTAACCGGATTTGGTGGAACATCCCACGGATGTCTCCGCTGATGGCCACTGGATACTCCCTGAACCGGAGAAGCACACTGAGCAGCGGGGCTCCGAGGTTAGGTCCAGGAAGTAGGATGTCGTTGAGGGCGGTTTGCTGGTACCGGAAAGAACCGTTGAATACCACCCTGGCCTTCCCGTTGCGGTGAACAATGTGGTGCGGGATGTACCATGACTCCTCTGACTGGCTTGCTTCGTCACTGCTGATCTTGACATCATATCCAGCTCTCTCCAGCTTATGGATCTCCTCGTTGTAGACCTTAGCCAGATCTGGATTGCTGGTTAAGCGCCGCTCAGTGGCACGTAACAAAGGCATCACCGCCGATGGAGGTGCATGGAGTTTGGGAGCTGTTGGCCTGCGGAGTAGAGGTGTAGCATAGCGGACTATGCCATCTACGGTGACACAGACAGTTCGCTGGTCCAGTGTTTTGACAGCTAGCTGATCTTGCTTAGAGTGTGTTACCTCCTTCTCAGACCGGAACGGCTGGGTGTCAACTTGCCACAGCATCTCAACATACCGACGTAATTCGTGATTTGGAGACGAGCATGCTGCGTGGAGACATGACGTCGCAGTGGAAGGACTTTGTAAGAAGTTGGTCGGTCCCTGTATGGTCCAACCCAGCAGGGTACATACAGCGACGGGGCTTCCCTGGGGCCCTCGCAGTACTGGACGTACAGGAGTAATCAGGTGGGGGTGATCGGAGCCAATGAGGAGCAAAGGCTGGACTCTGCTGAACCCTCGCACTGGCACCCCATGGAGATAGCCAAACCTCTTCTTGAGTATCTCTGCAGGGCAGGACTGCTCTGCTAGACTGAGCTCATCTGCCGTGAAAGCATGACAGATGGCGTATTTCACCTGAGTGTCGGTGGGATTACACACCTCGAACGAGACGGATGCTCCATTAAGCTTCACCACATCTTGTCTGATAGTGCGGAGTGGCAGAACTTCGTCCTCTCTCTGCAGACCAAGATACCTGGCGGCGGCAGGGAGGAGGATGGTTCTTTGAGAGCCGTCATCCAGTACGGCATGAGTGTCCAGCGTCTTGCCTCCGCTTTGTAGTTGAACGGGAACGACCTTCAGCATGATGCGACTGGAGTGACTGGACTGACCTACATAAACCAGACTGGAAGATGCAGGACCCTTGAAGAGGCTCGGACCGGCTTGGATGGCCACCTCATGCAGGACAAGAAGGTGTTGCTCGTTGCAGGTGGAGCAAGGCTTCTTCAAGGTGCAGCTCTCCGGCTTGTGACCACGCCCACATCGCCAGCATTTACTCTTCTCCTTAATCCATGCACCTTTCTCAGCTGTGCTGAGTTTAGCAAACTCTGCGCAAGCACTGAGGTAGTGTTCTTGGTTGGAGCAGAAGGGACAATAGGGCTTAAAACGCTCATGCTTCTTGAAGACCTTGCTGGGGTTTGAACTGGCTGGAGAGGTGGCAGAACCTTGTGGTGACTCGGAGCTCTCAGGCTGGTTAGTCACATAGATAGTGGCAGACTTAGATTGCTGGGGCTTGGCAGCCTTGTACTTGCGCTCGAACTGAGTGACTTCCGGTTTGGAGGCCCCAGTAGCCGATCTAGCCACCTGTATGGCTTGCGCTTTGCGTTCCAGCCAATCAGCAAAGTCAGGGAGCGTGTATGTCCGATCACTGCCGCTGCGGATGATCCCTTTAGACAGGCAATGTTCAGCGAAGCGGTCTCGATAGGTGGCAGGCAGCTTGCTTAGCAGTGTGTCCAAGTGTGAGCCACATCTCAGCTCGGCTTGAGAGGCACCATCGATAGTGCTTAGCAGGCCCACTAGTGTGCTGACAGCAGATGAGAAGTCCTCAAAGGCCTGTGCGTCGCTGGGCTTGATAGGGGGAGAGTTCAGGATGGCCTTCAACTCTCCTTGGTCAAGCTGGCGCGGCTGACCGTAGCGCTGTTCGAGGGCGTGCATGGCACTCGTATATGGTGTTGGGTCGTGGACATACCTCTTGGCCACCTGATAGGCATTTGGTAGTTTAAGGAGGTCGAGAAGTACTTGGTACTTGTAGTCCTCAGTTAGGTGCTTGTGTGGACTTAACACACTGTCCAGTCCCTTCTTCGTCATGATAAAGTCACTCTCCTTTCCAGAGCTGAATGGGATAAGTTTAGGCTTGGGAATGCCGTAGGAAGAGGCAATGGCCATTTCCAGGATGCCGGGAGCTGGTAGCCCCGGTGGTGGCCCCGGTGGTGGAACGGGTTGTCCATAGGGTGTTAGCGATGGCATCGTGGGCATGTGCCCGGCTGGCGGGAGTGATGTATGATAGGGGTAGTACACTCCGGATGAGTAAAATGCAGGCGGATAGACAGGGTACTGAGGGTAGGATCGGTATTGCGTTGGAGGAGGTAGCGAATGCTGAACAGGTGGAGGAAAGGGATTACTCGGTGAGGCAGGGGGTGGATGGTTGACGGGCTGTACCGGCTGAGCCTGAGGTATAATAAGCTGTGACGCAGACCGTGGTAGATAGCCATCCTGCCGTTGAGGAGTATGGGGTGCAGAATTGGGATCGGATATCCATCCATCATCCATAGATGCTTGTGCCGGGGCCTGGAGGATTGGCGGGGTAAGCATGGCTTGGTCTTGTGCACATGACTCTCCAGTCTGAAGCGGAAGGCTCGGCTGATGCAAAGGGGAGCTACTCGGTAACACTGGCTGCTGTGGGGGCTCTACGTCGGCTGCAGTAGTGTTGCGAGTGGGGCTGTGCAATGGTGTCGACCGATAGCTGCCGGCAGGGTTGTCAAGGGTTAGCCTTGGCAAGCTAGTGTGATGTGGAGGATAGTGATAGCAAGATGGAGGATAGGATGGCTGACCAGCTGGCACACTGTGTGCGTAGGGCGGGCCTTTAGCGCTGTCCATCACAAGCTGCAACTCCCGTAGCTGTGCGGTCAGGTCGTTGTAGCGGGCTTCAATGCAATGCCATTGCTCCTCTTCATCTGTCCTCTGCATGGTTGGCGTAGACGTGATAACGTTGGTAGGCACTTGCTGGCTAGCTGGTGGAGTCGCAGTAGCCTGCTGGAGATGTCGCTCAAAGGGAGGCAGCTGTGTGGCTGGGAAACCGAGCTCGTAATCCCTAAGATGCCCTGGGAGCTGTCTCACTCTCTGGTGGAGGACTTGGTTGTCGTCTTCTCGGTCATCACCTTGAAGGGTCGCCATAGCACCGTGGGCGGTCATCCGGCTCGAAGGACCACTTGTGACAGACATGTGCGTAGATGGCTGGTCGACCCACCACTGGCTATGTGCTCCGGTCAGAGAACAGCTGTGACTTCAGGTGATATTGGGAGATTTATTGACAGGCAAGCATCAAAGTTGGATTCTTCATTGAACGGTTGCATACACATTCAATGTATGGTGAATAAAGATCCAAGTGTGGGTGCCAGAATACAGGACTGTGTTTGTGTGTGTGTGGTCTCTGTGAAGTAAAAGTATACAGAAAGGTAATTTGAAACTATACAACCACGTTCTACATTATGCTAAATTATGCAGAATATACACATTGAGTCACATTACACGGTATACATAATAATACAGTTGCACCTAGTAACATTAATGTGACAGAAACTATATTACTGCAAGTGGCAAGTAATGGCAGAACAATATAGGTGACGACTAGGCACCCGTAGAGCAATTCAAGCACAATACACTTCGTGACCAAAAGGTGGCGCTTGAAACCACAAATAGCAAAGCAGTGTTGCCGCTGGAAAGCTTAGAAAGACGACTGTTCCCATGGCAACGCATCGAACCGTACTTACGGCCAATACAACATTCAGAAGCTAATTACTGCTTCAAGCACATACAGAACGGTGGAAATAACACCACAGGTCAGAAATACTAGTTAGGTACTCCCAAACCGGACTATTAATGCAGCTACAACTCAAGAAATAAGCATTTAGCAAGCCATTTAAGACTTAGGCATTTCCCCATTGAAGTGAACTAGAGCTCGCGGTAGACCGTTACATGGTTAACAGACTAAACAGCATGTAACAAACACCAGCGGATGAAATATGACATGAATACAGACAAAACCAATGCACTTACATCGTCATCAACGCACACGTACACACAACGATACTGCCATTATGGCGAAATGCCGGAGCGGCACGGCAAGTGTCTGCTAGCTAAGTAGCCTCACAGTCATGCGAGCACACAAGTGCGTGGGTACGTCACCACTGACTTCTCTGGCGTTATGACGCTGCTCCAGCAGGGAGTTTTCCACAAGCAGTGTATTATGAGTTAGTGAAACTATACTTTAGAATCGGTTTTAGCAACAAGGAAATGATTTCTCTTTTAGTACATAAACACAATCTAGTGATAAGTATGAGGACGTTAAAGAGAGAGTGCAGAAAGCTGCATCTGCTCAGAAGGAAAAACCACACAAACTGGGAATGGTTAGATGCAAGGGTGGCTGCACCTTCGTACAGTACAGAGGGGACATGTAGAACCACAAGACACAATAACACAGCTGATCAAGTTGTTTCTACCCAAGGCATTTTGTAGAGAGTATAGTAGCTGTGGCTGTTATTTGACTTGAAATGAGGCTTCAACGATTTTGACTTTATTCTCCAATATTGGGGGGCCCCCCCAAAATTGGAGACAGGTGCATTTTCCCCCTACGCCTATGCCTGGGATGGTCACTCCCAATATTTAACAGCTAACTTTGTCTAGAAGTATATTTTTTGTTATCTCATTTCGGCACAATGCCACCACCAAGGAAAAGGCTGAAACAGCCTTTTTTGCTTGTTTTTTTTAGTTTACCTACATATGGCTGCAATGTAAAATGTTGTTTATCCTTTCACTGTTCTTTGTCCCTTTGTTGCCTTTTCTTCCTTTCCCTCTTTATCTATTTTTGTAACTTTGCAGTATTGGAAAACTTTAATATAGAAATTAAGGGGAAATAAAAGAAAAATTTTACTGTATCGTTAGGTGATACTGTAAGCAGAGTTGACAGTGTATGAGATATATACACTCTTAGGGCTGGCAATAAATCAGTAACAATGTATATCACGTTAGACACATGATCAATATCAATATCAGTTCCTCATTTGTTTTTATCATTTAAGGAACATGTCTAAGTTGAGAGCATTTGTGTCAGACTGAACTGAGATGGTTACTCATGCTTTTATTTCCTCCTGCTTAGCCTATTGTAATAGTCTTTTTATGTGTTTGAATAAAACCTCCCTGGCTCATCTTTAGTCTGTACAATATGCTGCAGTGAGGCTGTTGACTAAAACTAATAGAATGCCGCACATAACTATTCTTGCCTCCCTGCACTGCTTCCTGTGCACTCGAGGATTAATCTGAAAATTTTGGTTTTAACCTTCAAGGCAATCCACAACCAGGCCCCTAAATACATTTTGGACCTTTTGGATCCTCTAGCTTTATCTATGACTCTGAGGTCTTCAAGTCAAATGTTGTTGGCTGTACCTCACACCCGTTAGTAGTATAACAATGTGGCAAACATGATTTATGACTTTCACACCTAGGTGTGAAAACCCCAAAGCGCGTGCATGTGCGTCCTCATGGGCGTGCGTGTGTCCGTGCGTGACCAGTGATTTATGATTATGGCATGTAGGTGTGAAAAAAAAGCAAGGGTTTTATAGGAGAAAATAATTATTTAAGACGAATAATACACCTTTAAAGCAGTTTTCCAGTGACACCTTCACCAAAACAGCGATCCGCCGAACACTCATTTATTTACATCAATGCTTAAAACATCTGTTCACAGAAATCAATGATTACATCCTTCAGCCAGACCCAGGCTTATTTCCACACACACAAATAATTACACCAATGTTTTACTAAAAGCCGAAGCAGCGCATTTGTATTAAAATATGCGGATTACTATTTGCACTACATTTCCCATCACCCATAGTGCAATGCGCAGTTTTACAACGTCACAACCAAGCAACAGCGACCAATCTTTTGTTTACGGATACAGCTGACGGTGTTGCTGCTTTCACATTAGCACGCTCGTCAGTTTCTTAAAACACTTTTTGGTTATTTTGATTCTGATTTTTCCCATCGGCGTCTTATCAGGAAAATGATTGCGCAACTCATGGCTGGACGGATCACTATTCCAGTGCACGCAACCCCCAGCAACAAACAGAGGGTCGTAAAAAAAAATCCACTCCACAGCTGTCTTCAGACAATGGCTTATTCACTCATAAATCGACCGTGCTGTATAAACAGGCATGGGGAATACCGTCTCAAACACAAACGATCGTAAAGAGGCTCGCGTCGTTTTTCCTCGTTTTCAGCGACTCTCTTAAATGGAATTAGGTAAGCATATTCAAACTGTATTCTGTATAGTATCTCATTCTTTTAAAAAAATACTCATAAAAATAAATAATGGTACATTTGTGTATGTGTGTATTTGTATATATTACATTAATGATGGCTACATAACTAACAATTTTTTCTATTACAGCATTCACTAAAACAAAGCCAGAAATGTATAGGTCATCCCCACCGTCATCCCCGCCACGGCTGCAGACCCATCCTGACACACTTCCATCATCGCCTCCTGCGTTTCACCAAATACCTAAAGAGGAACTGTCGGAGTGCGGTGCCACGGCTGTTAAACTAGCTACACTACGCATTCTGGCTATGGCAGTGCAGAAGTATCATGAAGAGATATGCTACGGCTGTCAAGTCGAACATCCTAGCCAGTATCAACACAGCTGTCTGCAGCATATTCCTGATTTCTTCTATGGTCGCCATTATGATGATGTGATGAAAAGATTCTGGTCGGATCCTCTCATTCCTGCCATTTGGCTCTTCTTGTGGTCCAACAGTGTGATGGACACACGCAAGGATTATGCCAGCTTGTTCACAAACAAACTAAACTTTTCAAGATGGCCATTTTACTACCACTTCGATATCAAATATTATTAATCCTTTGCTCTCATAAACTGTGAAAATGTTGAAAATAGAAAACAAAGCACTCAAAAAATGTGATATATAAACTTTCTCCATAGCAATAACAGCACCACAGCTACATCTAGTGGTGAACCATGAACAAAAAATAACCGCGCTTGCCGTTACACTCCCACCATCACACTGCTACTATAGCATGTGATCCTACATGTAAATTGACAATGAACTTAACAAGTGTTAGTACATAAACATTACTTTTGAGTCCTTATTCTGCTTCAAGTAAGAGTATAGTCTTATGTATAAGCCTTTCCAAAACTGTCCTTGCTGAATGTGTTCCTTTACTGTCTCGAGTAGAGTCACTAATGAGAAGCTTGACCTTTCTGACCCTGCCATCAGCTCCTGGGGTCACTTCCACCACTTTGGCGAGTTTCCATTGGTTCCTTGGAACGCAATCCTCTTGTAGCAAAACAATGTCATTTATTTTTGTATTCCTTCGTGTTTTGTTCCATTTGTTTCTCTGCTGCAGATTTAATAGGTACTCCTTTCTCCATCTCGTCCACAATACATTCACCAAATACTGCACTCTTTTCCATCTTTTCTGCAGGTAGAGATCTTCCTTGATGAATTCTCCAGGCGGTGGTGAGATCACTGTTGATTTCATGGTCAAAATATGGTTTGGTGTCAGCGGCTCTAGCCCTACAGGGTCGTTGATGCACTCCACAGTTAATGGTCGACTATTGACTATCGCCATGGCTTCGTACATGAATGTTCTCAATGATGAAGTATCTAATCTTGAAGCTGACTGGTCGAGGATGGATCTTAGAACATTTCTTATTGTCCGGATCTGTCTCTCCCAGACACCTCCCATATGACTAGAAGCAGGTGGGTTAAAAATGAGGCTTATTCCCAACTCTTTGACCTTCTCTTGATTTGCTAGCGGTCCATGCCGCTATGTGTAAATGGAGGGGTAGCTTTAAGTCTTTCTGATGGCAGATCGCCCATCCTTTGATCTTGATTGTGTTTCCTATATCTTCTGCACTTGACGCATTTGAATATGAATGATGACACTTGTGCACTGCAGCCAATAATCCATATGCCGTTGGCAAGTATTTCATTGACTGTCATCTCTCGACCTTGGTGATGTATCTTCTCATGGAAATGCTTGATGAGTAGACGCGACACATGATGCTCCTTTGGGAGGATGGCTGGATGTTTGATGTTGGGATGGAGTGACGCTTTTGTCAGTCTTCCTCCCACCCTCAGAATATTGTGGTTGTCACAGAATGGGCTTACTGGAATAGCTTAGAGTGAGATGCCTTGACTTCTTTCCCTTCTTTGAGGGACTTGATTTCCTTACTGAACAATTCACTTTGGATTAAGCGTATAATAAACTCCTCCGCATCCTTCCTTTCTTCCAGTGTAGTACACTCCTTGGACATCTCCTTTGAGTTTTTTGCGTACCTTACACATCGCCTTAATCTTGCTATTGCTTTTACAACTCTTGTCCAATCTGAGAACTTTTCCAGTTGTATAGAAATAGATTTCTCTTCTTTTGCTGTGACTGTGAAAGCTTGTGAGACCTTGAGTTCTGAGTCTTCAGTACTGATCTCTTTCACTTTGATGTCTTCCTTTGGTAGTTCCTTTTGCCTAAGGAAACTGGGTCCGGTGAACCAAGTGGACTCTAATAGTTCTTTTGTCATGACTCCACACGATGCATGATCAGCGGGATTTTGTTGGGAGGCAATGTATCGCCATTGACTTGGTTCTGTACTTGAACTGATTCTTTGTATTCTATTAGCAACAAATACATGGAATAGTTTTGCGTCGTTGTTAATATACCCTAGGACAACTTTGGAATCAGTCCAGTAGTACTCTTGAATGTCTTGGAGTTTTAACGCTCTCTTGAGAAAGCTAGCAGTTCTAGCAGCTACTACTGCAGCAGAAAGCTCCAACCTTGGTATGGTTGTCACTTTAGTAGGAGTGACTCTGGCTTTCCCCATCACAAGGGTGCATTGTACTTCTCCAGACTTGGTCACAGTTCTCAAGTATGAGCACATGCCATAACCATTTACACTGGCATCAGAAAAGCTATGTAGCTCATACTGCTGATCTTTGTTGAATGTTGATGGAACGTAACAACGTGGCATTTTTATGGCGGACAGGTTCTGGAGGTCTCTGAGCCAAACTTCCCATTGAGGCTTGAGATCTTCCGGAAGTGGCTCATCCCAACCCAGCTTTTCCTGTCACATTCTTTGGAGGATTCTTTTGCCTACTAGAATGAACGGAGAAACAAATCCAAGTGGGTCGAATATCGAGGCCACTGTGGAGAGCACTCCTCTTCTAGTGAAGGGATTGTTTCTCACAGTAACTCTAAAGCAAAACGTGTCTGAGGTTACACACCATTGAACCCCTAAGGCTCTTTCCATCTTTTGCTCCCCTAGCGCTGGATCCCGGTCGGTCGCTCCAGCTGCACACTCTTCTTTTGGGTTAGTAGCAATCACTGCTTTGCTGTTGCTGATGAACTTATGTAAGTGCAGCTTTCCAATGTCACAGAGTTCTCTGGCTTGACTGAACTTATCTTTCCCTTGAGCTGCTAAATGCTTGAATCCAAAGTTCGCGCATCCAGGCGAGGATGCTGCACCAAATAAGTGTACTCTCATGTGGAACACTGATGGTGGCTGATCCAGGTCACCATCCTCCCACCATAGGAATCTGAGATAATCCTGGTCATCTGGAACCACATGAAATTGATGAAACATGCGCTCTACATCGCACATGATGGCCACATGTCCTTTCCTGAAATGACACAGGACTCCAACGAGTGTATTTGTGAGATCTGTGCCGAAAGCGGCAGAGGGGTGTGACTCTGCCGTCTTAACATCAAGTTTTCTACCACATTACATGTTTATTACATGAGAAAAGGGAAGCGATTTTCACAGCTGTGAATTAGGTTGGGCTCTAAGGCTGAACTTGCTGCTTTGTATCAGTTCATATCACAGATAAAAGGACACAAAGTGCGTACTTGTCGTCTTGCTCTAATCGCTGTCTGTGTTTACCTCTGTGCCGCACACAGATGCTGCAGTAGTTTGGTTTGGACCGTAAAACGTATTTGCAGCACAAGAAAGGGGAGCGTGTTCTCCCACGCTTGTGCGCTTTGGCTTCCGTGTCCAGACGAGGACCCGCCCACGCTCATACGTAAAGGAGCAGTTCACAGAAACGCGGTGGGAACGCAGGCCCGTTCTTAATCGTTTCGCCGGTTCCTTGGGATTGGCACGGGAACTTGCTCCGGCTCCAGAACCTCGGCGGTAGGAAAGTAGCATCTGTAATGCGCAACTTCTTTTAGCTCTTTCCTCTCGCCGAGCGAATTTTGCAGGAGCCCCTCCCTCTCTGGTGTTTGTTTACTCACTGCGCTGTGTGTCCGTGGACCCTCCCCTCCTGCTCAGTGTAGACGATCATATGCTACCATTCATCTTAACCAATCACATGCAGCTTCCACAAAAAACAAAACAAAAAAAAAGAAACGAACGAAAAGAAAAAAGAAATGGCTCACTACCAAGAGCCGGCTCCCGTCATTCACTTCAAAGAGCCGGCTCTTAGAGCCGGATCTTTCGCGACCGATTAGCACATACACAATTTAGGTCCATTTTGCATTGGCAGAGAAAATGTATTTACGAAAGGCATATCAATTGCATTTCAACATTAAACTAAATTCCTTAAGGAGACATCCATGTAGATGTCATGATATCTTTATATTATAAAGATAATATAGAGGGCATATATGAAAAGCAAAGCACTATATACATATTACATACAGACTATTCACTCTTATGTTAGAAATGCATTACCATCTTTGAATAGCTGGGGGCTCTATATATTTTATGTGTGTTTTGACAATATTTATTTATTTACTGTTAATCTATTAGCATAACTTGTTCTTTAAATAGCCATTTAGATGATTGGGGGATGAATGAATGTGACTGATGCCTGGGTCTTCTAGGTTCTTGTTTGTCTGCAGTGTTTATCTCCTGACATCAGACGGCTCACCGTGCGCCTTTCATCCTCGCTGAAGCTGTTCAGCCTGGGATGAGCGTCTTCCTACTCACGTCTGTATCTTTGCAAGAGTTTAATTTCTTAGGACATGGTGCAGTAGCGGGTGGACAGTAAAAAAAGGCGCAGGCGTGTGGTGTCTGTCTGTAGGCAACCGAAATTGCAGCACGCTCAGGCAGCACAGGGAAACCACATTTAACTTCCAAATAACAAACGATTGCATATTTTTCGTGATGGGCAGCAACCCTAGTCTATACTATAAGGATCTAATCAAGATTAGAGCCTAAAGACGGTCTATTTCCAAAACATTAAGGTCACGTAATGTTAGCTAGCAAACAAATTGACTAATGCTATCCTAGTCTATTAATTAACAGCTAGAAAAGACAAAAACACGTACCTCGATAACGTTCAACGAAGAATTTGTAACCTTTGTCCAGTTGTGAACATATTATTAGTGAAAACTTGTCTGCATGTCATAGTATATGCTAAAACCGTATTAGACTGTGTAAACTCCATGGCCATAGACATATGGCGAAAGGCGCAGGGATGCACAATCGACCTGCACATGGATCCTGCTCCTTCCTGTTTATTGACCAATAGTAGAGGAGCTGGAGCAAGAAGGCAGCCCTCCTCATTTGCATAATGAGGCAGAAATGCATATGGTAAAGGAAAAGCGGAGACGAGGAAATGTTAAAAGAACAAAGGCTTGTATAAGGAAAAGGCAAAACAAAATATATATATTTCTTGACGAAAAGCATGTGTAAGGAAAACGAAAAACTAAATATATACAATATATATATATATATATATATATATATATATTTCTGCTTTTATTTCTAATTATGTCAGTTTTGGTCCTCCATACAACAGCCTTTCTGTATGTAAATGAGGAACTGGCTTGTAACACAGTCACTTGGTTATGGCTTGATGATGAAATCTTGTGGGAAAGACGATTTCAACAGATAGTGTCTGTTTTATGGCAGCCATGTGAACTCAGACAATGCCTTATTTAACACTGTATTTATTCAAACATTGTGTTGCGGAGATTGAGCTGCTTTGATGAAGTCTGGGAAAAACTTTAATACACCTGTGTGTTAATGTCAGTTTTGGCGAAATGCAGTGATTGTGGGCTCAGATACTCTACGGTCAAAAACTGGTGATTTCCCTGATAAAATTGGGGGGCGTGCAAATGAGGAGATCGAATTAAAAATAGAGTGGTAAATAAATGAGTGTTCAGCAGATTGCTGTTTTGGTGAAGGTGTCGCTGGAAAACCGCTTTAAAGCTGTATTATTCGTCTTAAATAATGATTTATTTATTCATGTTTGCCACATTGTTATACTACTCCCGTTTTAAAACCCGTGGACATCGTGCTTTTTTTGGTTTTGGAACGTCCTCCCACTGTCCCTGCACTCCACAGACTCTTTTAAGAAACAAGACATTTTCACTCAGACAGGCTTTTGCTTTTTTTTTTTAATGTTTTGCCTTTGTGATTTATATGTCTGTGAAAGGTGCTATAGAAATAAAATTTTACTTAAATGATTACTGGGAAATACAACCGATACAATGTTCAGTAATTTCAGTGAACTCTTCTGGGGGATGTAGGCAGAGGAAAGGCTTTAGCCGCTCAATCTCAGCCAGCTAAGCAAGGTTGGTGGCATCAATTAACTCACTTCCTCACTGGTTACCTGTCAACAACCTGCTGAGTAACTTGGTCAGCAGCAGTTTCAGGTTTCGCCACCATGCCTCATAACTGCTTGAAGATAAAAAAACAGTGGTGTGGAGTAAAAAGACAAAATGAGTACAACAGTTCAAGAGCAAACTGTGGATAAAACAGGAACAGTCATGTCACCAATTTGGCAGTATTTCAGATATTTAAAACATAAAACTAATCAATAATTATCGATATTGACTGATATATACCCTTATATCATGATACATTTTTCAGCCATATTGTCCAGCCCTAATACATCTGCAAATCAGTTGTTAAAAATATTTATTCTGTATGATAAAAACCTTAACAGATACTTTTTTAGCTTTAGTAATCACATGCTAATATTGTACATTACAATATGTAATGTTGTCTGTTGTGAATACGTTGATGCTATGCAGGGACATCAAAGGCTTGAGGCAGGAAGTCAGAGCAAGGGAGAGACAGGAGTGGACCAACAGGTAAGAGAAAGTATCACATAACAGTAGATATTTTACAAGAAGGTAGCTATTTAACAAAAAGGTGGAAAAATTGGATCGCTTGCTTGCAGTAAATACAGTCGCGTGGCACTGAGTGACATTGTGACTTTTCTTTTAAGGGTGTTCAGACTATACTAGGGACAGACAGCTGAGAGACTCTGAAGTCAGTGGACAGAGGACAGGGCCACATCAACCACATCTAAAATTCATAGAACTTTACATTAACCAAGAAAACTGGTACAAGGACTTTCCCTGGCTACATTATGATGCGGTGCAGAAGGGGGTTTTGTGTTTTTATTTCAAGACAATTTACCAGAACAAACTCTCACCATTTGCTGTAAAATCAGAGCCCACCTTTGTCACTTCTGGATTTAAAAATTGGAAAAAAGCTATCGAAAAATTTAAAGCACATGAAAATAGTCATACACACCATCATGCTGTCTCTGTGACTGCACAAGAAAGTCATCCTCTAAATTCACAGTTGACCAGTACTTTGGCAAATCAACAAGCGGACAACAGGCACTGTCTGGGGAAAATAGTAAGCTCGATCAAATATTTGGCACGGCAGGGACAAGCATTTTTTTTATCCTTTGCTCCAAGTATTTACGGATCTGTCAGGTTTCCGATATGTGTCCCCCCCCAATATTAAACTCATTCCTAAGCCCATGGCTGGGGCTGACTCTTAATGCTCACTAGTGTATGAAAGTTGTCGCTGACAGTAGTTAATATATTGCTTATAATCAGAAATAGCACAAGTATGGTGTAATGGTGAAAGGACTAGTACTTAGATAGCGCCTTTCTACTCAGTTGAGCACTCAAAGCACTTTCTACTACAAGTCTCGTTCACCCAATCACACACATTCGTAGAGACCTTTATCAATGCCTGCTGCTTTCATTCATATTCCAATGGATGCATCAAGGGCAACATAGGGTTCACTATCTAGCCCAGTGGTTCTCAAATCCAGGCCTCGTGGCCCAGTGTCCTGCAGGTTTTAGATGTGTCTCTGCTTCAACACACCTGAGTCAAATATAGAAGTCATTAGCAGGACTCTGGAGAACTTGATTGCATACTGAGGAGGTAATTCAGCCATTTGATTCAGGTGTGTTGGATCAGGGACACATCTAAAACCTGCAAGACACTGGGCCACGAGGCCTGGATTTGAGAACCACTGATCTAGCCCAAGGATAGTTCCGCATGTGGGCATGAGGAGTCAAGGAATTGATTGATTCTCTGACTCCAATTGGTTGATAACCTGCCCTTTATACTTTGTTTCAACCCCTAGATGCACTTTTAGTATGATTTCCAATTTGGTGTGGAATGTTTACAGCAAATTTCTGCTAAGTTGGGATGAGATTTCTCAGCTACACTTCAATAAAGACCTAAATTGTGTTTGGCTAATTTGCTCAAACAAGGTTGACTTAAATGGGAATTTTCTCCTCTAATGAGGATGAGTTTGTCAAAGACAAGAAAGATCAGGGGAAATCAAACTGGAAACTGGTCTCTTGTAAAAACATCTATTTTAAGCAGATGGTGTGTGAGGTAAGATGGTAACAGGTCTCTGGCTTTATTTGCATGTTGGTGGCAGTTAACGCTTTGTATCAACATGCCAC